>NC_139939.1:30727653-30742653 GCF_963454915.1 Gymnoscopelus microlampas
AACTGAGTTGAATGTGCAGACATTAAGACATGTTTTGGGAGTTTTAGGATATTAGAGGTTTGGTTATTCATGGTTGTGTCTGAGTCATAGTGACATACCTATATATGGGAATATCAGGGTTGTTTATGGTTATGTTTGAGTTAGAGTGACGTGACCATGGTCCTGAATATATATGGGCATATGGGGTTTGTTTATGGTTATGTCTGAGTCAGAGTGACGTGGCCATGGTCCACCGGCCTGCCGGCCGGTTCCTATTTTGATATAGAATGTTATGTTTATAAAAGCATATTTTGATGTTGATCTAACTTGTTAGATCAACATGTTAGCTTGTACCAGCTAACATGCCTGTCTGCGGTTGGCTAGTTCTGGTGCATCTTGGTGCTTGGCTAGCTTGGCAGGATGCTTGTCCCATTGTCTCATTGACCGATTTGAAAAACTATTGAGATCATTGGCCTGCTATTAGCATGCACAAGAAATATGACACTGATGGGCCAATGTAGTATGCAAGATTAGCTGCAGACACACACAGGGCAAATACATAATCTCCTGACAGAGATAACAAGGCTCTGTCAACATGAACCAGTTTGTGTGGTAATTGTTTTACTTATTTTTTATTTTGTCAGTCGACACTGTCTAAAGACCCTTGTCTTACGAGAATACAGTCAGGTGTGTTCTCTAATGCATTTGTGTAAACATCTCTCTGTGTGTGTGTGTGTGTGTGTGTGTGTGTGTGTGTGTGTGTGTGTGTGTGTGTGTGTGTGTGTGTGTGTGTGTGTGAGTGTGTGCGTGCGTGCGTGCGTGCATGCGTGTGTGTGTGTGTGTGTGTGTGTGTGTGTGTGTGTGTGTGTAGGGTGGGGGGGGGGGGGCTGCCCTTACATGACTGCCCATCTCCGTTTGGCTGTGATCTGTGACCTTGTCCTCTCTTATAATTCATTACTTGTGATGGCACTGTGACTCAGAGCACTGTCCGTCACTCTCTCTCTTTCTTTCTCTCCCCCACTCTCCCTCCACATATCTCTGTCTCTGCTCTCTTTCTGTTCGTTGCGCTCCGTTGCTCATTGAGGGCCCTGAGCTGCCTCTTTTCGCGCCGAAGGCACCCGGCTCTGCTCTTCTGACATTGGAGGTGTGTGTGTGTGTGTGTGTGTGTGAGAGAGAGAGAGAGAGAGAGAGAGAGAGAGAGAGAGAGAGAGAGAGAGAGAGAGAGAGAGAGAGAGAGAGAGAGAGAGAGAGAGAGAGAGAGAGAGAGAGAGAGAGAGAGAGAGAGAGAGAGAGAGAGAGAGAGAGAGAGAGAGGAGAGAGAGAGGAGAGGGAGGGGGGGGGGGGGGGAGGGAGAGGGAGAGGGAGGGAGAGAGAGAGAGAGAGCATTTGTGTTCAGGGCCAGTGAGACGAGTCAGTCATATGATTTAGCAGAAGACAGTCACCTGCAGCTGTGCTTTAAGTTATGTGAAGCTATGTGGAGATGTCATGCATTGTACTGGTTACTGTTAAGAAAGGAATATATCAATGTGTCAGCTATATTTAGCACATGGTTGGCTACTAGCATGCACAGTAAAGAAATTATGTGCTATGCACATTTGCGTTAGAAGGGGAGTGAACAAGCTTGCTTCCTGTATGTATGTATGTATGTATGTATGTATGTATGTATGTATGTATGTATGTATGTATGTATGCATGTATGTATGTATGTATGTATGTATGTGTAGCAGAGTGGCTCACAGCCTCCGCCTGATGACCTGAAAGTCTAATATTTCCCCTGGTTTATAAAGTAACCCCACGCGGGGGTCCCGGGTTCGAATCCCAGGCAATACATATGCATGTCATTTGTCAGTTGAGAAAGAGACAGGTAAGTGGACAGCACAGGGAAGGGAACTGGTCGTACTCAAACTCAGGAGACCAGAAGTCCCCCAACTATATCATCAATGGTCACTTTTTCACAAGTAAATACGTTAGGTGAATAATAAGGGTACGTAAATTAGTCAAGAAGAAGAAGACATTCGCCATATATATATATATATATATATATATATATATATATATATATATATATATACTGTATATATATATATATACACACAGAGGCTTCTTATAATGTCAGCATCATTATATGTGAGGCTAGCCAGCAGTAAACATAGTAGAAATTATCTGACAAGCACTGTTGTCATAGATGGGCAAGATTCCATGTGTAAAATTCTAATAAATAAATTACATTTTCATGAATTATTTATCAGAGCTGGCCGAACACAACAGGAAACCATGTAATAGCTTCTGTCTCCTCTGCTTGCTGGACGAGACGGACATCTCGTTGCTACTGGCGCAAGTGTAGTCTGTGCAGACAGTAGTACTAGACACCATGCCACGCAGTGCAATGCCATGTCCACATGACTGCGGCTCTGCATCGCATCGCAGGCTCTAAGTTGCTGCGAAGAGTGTGGGAGGCAGATTCTCTTTAGTGCAGTCACTCATTACAGACCGTGGCTGGCTATGATCAAGGCTGTTTTTTATTTGGTGTGTGTGTGTGTGTGTCTGTGTGTGTGTGTGTGTGTGTGTGTGTGTGTGTGTGTGTGTGTGTGTGTGTGTGTGTGTGTGTGTGTGTGTCGCTGTGTGTGTGTGTGTGTGTGTGTGTGTGTGTGTGTGTGTGTGTGTGTGTGTGTTGCTGTGTCTGTGTCTGTGTGTGTGTCTATCTGTGCGTGTCGGTCTGTGTGTGTGTGTGTGTGTGTGTGTGTGTGTGTGTGCGCGTGCGTGTGTGTGTGTGTGCGTATTCGTGCATGCGTGTGGGCATGCTCATTTTATGGTCCCTACACCATTAATATTCTCCATGGCTCCCAGGCTGGCGGAGCTGAGCTCCTTGATGGCCCAATTACTGTCACGTTGTACATGTCTACACTGTAAAGTCCTGAGTGTTAACTTAACTCTGAGAGTTACAAATGGATTAATGGACACTGAGGAGTTTACTGTGTACTTTATGACGCCGTGTGCGGACAGTAACAAGTTACATCTGTCAGTGTCATCGTCGGTTTCAAGAACTAGTTTTGGACATCGAGTTCATAATGAGGGCTATACTTTCTGATGTAAAGTCCACCAGAAAGAAAGAAAGAAAGAAAGAAAGAAAGAAAACAAATATCCACTTCAAGATCGGATACATTCAGGAAAATGGTGGTCAGGTGCTGAATCTGGAAATCATGGAACCAGTGTGAACTTTATAAACTGCTGTACAACAAAACAAGCAGTGGAATTAGTATGCCGGAGTTCGTCTTGACACAGAACCTCATCTACATGAATTAGTTTTTTGGCAAATTGTGTTATGTTTTATTCATTGTGTTTGATCATAATCTAAGTTAACAACAACACTGCATGCATCGTTTTAGGCATTTCCCGAGGGGATTTACATACATTCTCTTGCCCGTCTCATGAAAAGTGGCATTTGCAATCAAATGGGTATAAGTCATGACTTTCTTTCCGAACAAGCGGTAATGTAATATGTTAACAACTGAAGTGTAATACGTGCTTCTAACCAGCCTCTGTGTCTTCTCATTATGAGTTTGTATGAGCAAACTGAACATCAGGGGCAAAATATAGGAAATAATTTTGGTGCGCAGTGAAGCGTGCTCGTTTCCGAGTTCCTCTGTCTTTTTGAGGTGGAAAGAGAGCGATTCTTCCAGAATATCCTGTGGATGAAATGTAATTCCTGAAGTGTTATGACTCACTGTCAGCCCTGAGGGTTACACGATTATGGTTCCCCGGTGAAAAACGACCCTCACTCTGTGGTTCTGCCCCTGAACAATATGCATAATTTTCACAGCAAACCATTTCATTATTTCTGAATTGTTTTCGGCATGGAGCGGCATTGCTCAGATCCTTACCAAAAGCAAACAGGATATGTTATTAAATTCTGTGCTTATGAGCCTTCACCCCTAGCTACAATTATAAGATTCATAACAATAAACTGTTTTGAAGAAACACAGTTAAACAAATTAAAATATTTTGATCTCATTCTCTGAGGATAAGTTTACTGTGTCCAATTAGTTTAACAAAAATCATTGCCTCTAATCTCTGATTAATCATCACCTGAAGTCTCAGGATTCTGTTCATGCCTTTTAATCTGCAAGATTAGGGACCCAAATATAACCCTGTTGTTGATCATATGATCACAGCTCATGCAATACACGTGCTCATATAAAAATATGTATTCTGGGAAACTCTTCTGGCAAGTTCATTTGCAAGAAAAACTCTTCTCATCCATTCGTCAGGATCAAGTTGAAAGACAAGGGAAAGTGCTGGAGAGATCCGTAAAGGGACTTAAACTTTCCTCTGAGGTTTTTATAAACCATAAAGCATGTAGCTGAATCCTCTTAGCCTCTGCGGTGAGTGGCAGATTCCTGCGGCATCAATCAAAATAATGAGTCTGTATTAAATCCAGCCATCCCCTTGCTGATGTCCATTTTTAGAAAATATATATTTCTCAGTCACACTGACATAGAGTAATGCGGGGGAGAGAGCTATGAAAGAGAGAGAAAGAAGACGAAAAAACAGAAAGGAGGAAAACTGAGAAACCAAACGGGAGCTAAACGGAGAAAATCATGCAGTCTAGCTATTGGCATATTCAATACAGTGCACATTTATATGGATCTGCATTCGGCAGCATGCATCAGTGGGATAAATCAGGCATGCAGAGGCCTCTGAAAGGTTACCTCTCCCTATTCACATTAGTTGATTACTCTCAGACAGCAACAGATAGGCACTCACCACTCCACTGTATCCCCCATGTTCTTGCCTGTGTGATCAATGTGTCAGAGAAAAAGAAAAATGATATTGATGACACTTGTATAGTCTAGCGGGTGAGGGTGAGTGATTGATAGACTAAGAATATGTAAGGATGCTCCAGGATTATTAATTTCTCTTTGGTTGCTGGATGTTGCTCTATGGTGGAAGGTAGTCATGTGGAAGTCTATGTGGTATTCGCTCCCCGAACACCTGAGAGCACCACAGTCCACTGATGCTTTTAGAAATGGACTAAAAACCTACCTGTTTAACAAAGCGTTTTCTTGATTTTTCCCTGGGCCTTTTCCTTTTTTCTGTCTTTGCTCTGTTTTCTTTTTTACCCAGTTTTAATTTGACCCTTTAGTTTAGCCTAGTTGGGTCCCATGTAATTGTTTGGTTGCCTATGCTGTTTTTATGTCATGCTTTTAAACCCTGTAGCACTCTGAGATTCGCAACAATGTAAAGTGCTTTATAAATAAAATGCATTATTATAGTCAGCAAGTGATTCTTGCTTCAGTGTTCCTGCTCTGATGCTGGGTACATCGGCATGTAAATAAACAGTGTAGTCCTGCGACACTATTGCTCGGCTTTAGTTCACAGCTTTTAGACTCAGTGTGCTACATTCTCAGTGACCTACAGTATTGCAACAAGTGTGTGGGAGAGAGCAGACATGGATCAAATAATTAGTCCAAATAATTAACACGTTAAATCAAGACTCCCACAATGTCCTCACTTATGTTACCAAAGCACTGTGACCAGTCTGGCCACTGCCTTAAGCTTGGCAGGAACCGGTATACTCCCCTTTCATCAACACCATAAGAAACAAAGTTTGATGAAGGACTTTACTAAAAAGGTTGAGATGGCAGAATATTAAGTGCCGTTTCATTATAATTGGCCTATTTTGAGTGTGAAATTAGCAGTCCACATGCATATTAATTAATTAGTTTATTAGTTCAGATTTAGCCATTGAGCGCTGAGAATGAGACAAAGTATTGGAGACAGGAAAAGGAAAAAAGTGTTTCAATTGAAGGGGGGATATATTATGTATCATGCAATAGTATGTCCATTTCAACTATATTTATAACAGCATAATAATGATATTGAGTTATTTATATATCATTATATAAATTACTGTATATTGTGATAGTTCATAAGAAATAGCTACCAATGCCCGATACGGGAACGATGCCCGTTGGGAACAATGGCCGTTAGGAACGCATGCCCCGGTCTCCGGTAATGCAATACCTGTTGTCCCCATTGTTGTACCCTTTGTCAGAGTACCCGTTCACCCGTTGTCAGTTTGAAGTCAGTCGGTTCTTCAGATACATGAAGGACAGGTAAACTCACTCACTCGCATAGATACACACACAGAGATTTCACACAGAGATACTGTCATGAGGAGCAAGATGGCGGCAGAGTGAACGGACATGCCTGCTGGTCCTCCGATAAAGCTTTTTGATCTCTACTAAGAGTGTTCCCTATTATAAATACTTTTTACACAAAGTTAAAACCTTTTGAAAAGGCAACACGCAGGCAACAACTCAAGAAACAATGACAACATAACGTGGGTGATTCACCAGAGCCAGCAATGGCTGATAGCAACATGTTACAAACATCTGAACCACCCTCATGGTTCTCCACTGAGATGAAGAGGTTTACAGAAACAATTCAAGCCTCCATCAAGACCCAGATACACAAAGTTGATGTCACTGTGGGAAAGCTGATTGATGCTGTGGCCTCGACAAAAACAAGAGTAACTGCTGTGGAAGCTAAATGCTCAGAATACAAGGCGACTGTGCTGCGCCAGGTTCTAGCTGAGCAAGAACAGAAACACCAGAAGGTGCTGACAGAACTTCGAGAAGTTGGATGAGTATGAGAACAGACAATGCTGTAAAAAATGTCATGTTAGTTATATTGTAAAAATGCAGCCAATTTATATTATCCTCTATATTATACATATTTTAATGATCATATACCTGACATTTCAATCTCACTTTTTGTGAGACTCATGTCACTTGATTACAAGCTACTCTGAATGTGTTGATAATGATCAGGTATGGCATAGCTATACAAAGGTAGAACATAGTTGTTTGAAACGGCCAACATTGAGAGCCCCTCGCTCTCACTATGCTATAGGGCTAAAGTAATAATAACCCTTGTATTGTGTTAGAAACCTTCTAACACTTTTGGTGTTAGCGGGTCAACCGTGATTTAACACAATACTCAAATGGTGATAATTAATTTTGCTCTGTTAAAATAGCTGTTTCTGAGGATATCATGAAGCCTTGTTCCAATAAAGAAAAACAAAGATACTTCTTTACCTATTTAAACTTGAAAACTGGTAAAAATGTACCCTAACACAATGGAAGGGTTAATGAAACATTATGGTGAGTAGTGAGGTATGCCTGATTACAAATACTGTATATTGATAATCGTGTATGTGTGTGAGAATAGATAGGGAGGTCAGGGGTGGGTGGATAGGAGCATATGTTGCTCCATCTGGATCTTAAGGTCTTATATTGGCCAGTGCCACAGGCCTCCACCCAGCAGCCCCCGACCCTCAGGGTAGAGCCTGCCCTAGCAGATTGCCCTCACAATTTTTGTTGTGTGTGTGTGTGTGTGTGTGTGTGTGTGCTGCTAAGATAGGTGAGGTACCCACAAACCACCACACATGTGCACACACTCACCCGAGGGCCCCAGCCCCGTGCACAGCACACCAAACGCCGTCTATCACACATCACCACCACTTCATTAATTTACAGTCTCTCTCTTGCTGTCACTCTTTGTAGTTATATCGTTCAATGGTTGGTAGAGCAGTTGTCTCAGTGGTTCTCAACCTTTTTGAGCACTGCGGACCACTAGCATATTTTGAACAATCCTTAAGGACCACCCCACCCCACCCCACCTCCAAACATGTTTATACCAGCTCAGTGGCCTTGTGGTTAGAGAGTGTCCGTCCTGAGATTGGGATTCGGGGTTCTTCGTCACATATTAGTTCAAAATGTTTCTTGAAATTGAAATATTATTTAAATATATATTTTTTGATACATTTAAACAAGGTACAATATTTTAAACATAAAAAAATAAATACAAAATCCCATGGACCACCTGTAATTATGCCATAGGCCAATAGTAGTCCCTGGAACACTGGTTGAGAAACGGTGTATTAGTTTTCCTCTAACAACGACCTGTCTTGTATCTCAGCTGTGACTGTTCTACGACTGTGCCAACAGCGTGCCGTGTAAATCATCCACCGGCTTGCCAGACCATTGCTTTGGGCTTTGCAGAATCTGCCTCTCTGTAAATTAGACGGTCCACCGTCATCATAGAGATGGCTCTCTGTCATAACCGCTCAGACAAAATTGATCCAGCTTGTTTAAGACCGGGTGCACATTCTATTAATCAAACCTTTTAGGTGTGATTAGATTGGTTTGGGTTTGATTTCATAACCTTGTGAGGAAGTGGAGTCTGTAGTTCGGAGCAGTGTTAATGACAGAGATTATTGGCCGGTATAATTGTACGAGGGTTTTGGGTCCAACGACATAATTCAACTTTATTCGTACGGAGGGGTGTCTTCTTTGACTGCAGAGGTTCACCATTGAACCATGCAGTCTGACAGCAACCGCTTCGATGGCATAAAGAGGGATATTAGATGAGAGGGAGTGACTGAAGGAGTGGATGAGAACAGATGGTGGAGTGACAGAGAGAGAAGAGGGACTAATCAGCATCAAACTGTCCCTTCTTGATGTTACTTTATTTGCAACAGGTGATCTCTTAAAAAGAATAATTTGACATTTGGAAATACTACACTACAATACAGTTTATTTGAACTAGTTTACTAACTTTCAGCAAAAATCAGCTAACCAAGTAATGCCTGCCATACGCTAGAAGACTTGAATATATTTTGGGGGGGAAAAAACTTTTAAAAGACTAAAGTCTGTCACCCTCTCACATATACCATTCTCTAGAAGACTTTGAAAAGACTTTGAAAGGAGTTTCAAATCTGAAACCTTCTCACATCTAAAGACAATGTGTCATAGTTTAATCACAGCGGATAAGATTTTGCATAGAGCAGATGATGTAAAATTATCTTGGGAGGAAATAACAAATGCAGTTCTGGCACTGGTCCTATGAGAAGTGTTTCTCAGTGTGAAGCTCAGTTAATAAGCAAAATTAATTTGACCAAATAAATGATGAGGAATTGGCTGCTTCGTGCACCTCCTAGAGACCTAGACAACTGGTTTTCAACATCAGGCTCAGGGACCACCAGGGGACCACATGGACCCTTACGAGTCTGTACCTTTGCATTTGGTTCAATTTGCACACTCTCAGAGTTAAATTGACAGTGAGGATTTTACAGTACTAGAGGTTCGGTCGATGCGCGGCCCTCACACCTACGCCGATCCGACCAATATTGTTGGGGGGCTTTGTCTGGACAACTGAATATCCATATATGGCCATATTGACTGCACTGCACTCCCTTGAATGCGTACTTGCCAATGCGTGTTGGTGGTCCCCATGCACATGACCATATATGGGCATAGAGGTGGGATCTGTGGCTCTGGATTAGCTGATCTCCATATATGCCTATATATGGGCATATCGGGTTTGTTTATGTGTCTGAGTCAAAGTGACGTGGCCGTGGTCCTGCCTATACTGTATATGGGTGTACCCAGTCAGAGTCGCGAACAGTCTTCTCCCGGGTGGTTGAAGCCAGAAGGCACCAAGCGAGCTGAGACAGAGCGCAAACGTCGAGGCACAGACGGCTGTGTTGTTGACGGACAACGGATGATGAGAAACAAAAATACAACGGATGCACGCTTATGAGAAACAAAAATAAATATTCACTACTACGACTACTTTTGTATTTGACATTTTTCAATTTCTCTAAATATTATAAACTTTCACATATCGCGTATGAAAAGGCTACTATGGGCTACAGTGAAGTCGGACCGAATGACTGAAAGGTTTTTTCTTTTTTTACTCTTGGTATGGGGATTATGTTATGAAAGAAGAGAAATTGCAACTGCTATAGTCCATGGGAAACCATAAACCTACATCTAAATGAGTTGCCATATTTACATATTAACATTGAAACTCCGCAAGATATTCCTCTACACTTATTTAGTGAGTACATTGCTCCTCCTGCTGCTGAGAGCATCTCAGCACTAGCATTACTCCTGCCTGCCCCTGCCGCCAGCCCCGTCCCTCGCCCCCTTCTGGCTTCAACCACCCGGGAGAAGACTGTTCGCGTCAGAGTCAGACGTGACGTGGCCATTGTATGCCGGCAGCCCCCCCCGGTCGGCCGGCCCTCACAGTAGCAGTCAGATGGTCCTGGAGTTATGCGCGTGACAGATACACACGAGATCTGCTGAACAATCTGCTGATTTACTGTAAACGCAGGGTTGTGTGTCATATGACCACAGAGTGACAATACTGTACATCAGCTTGTGGAAACTGCCTGACATCTTGTTTTTAATGAATAGTGAAACTAATAATTAGCTCTCTCATGACAAGTGACTTAGGATAATGCAATCTATTATAAGACTAAGCTGACATTGTTCTAGAATAGTACACTGTTTATTAAATATCCATAACACACCATTAAATACAGCGCCACACTTACTGTATGTCAAAAATAAATCGGATAAAACAAAGTCTACAAGTAAATATTGTGGGCTGGAAAACAGGATATTGTAGAAACAAGTCTAGCTAGATTTGAGTGGGGAAAACGTCATAAAAGGGCAAAGCATGAAGTCAGTAAAATGAGTCAGCAAAAAATAGGAAATACAATTATTTTCCTGTTACTTCCATTTTGTGGACTGTAGGCTTTGTCCTCTGTGCTGTAGCCTTCAGATTTGGTGGAACAGAGACAGATTTGCCCTCATAACTCAGCAAACTGAGCAATTTGTCATCTCTGATTGTCACCTATGCAAATAAAGTCATGAAAAGTAGTATTCGTTTTTACATCGCACGCGCGTACACGCGCGCGCACACACACACACACACACACACACACACACACACACACACACACACACACACACACACACACACACACCCACACCCTGTCCTCTGAAGATGAAACATCTGTGGGTGGGGTGGGGGGGGGGGGGGTGGGGGCAGACAGTCCCACTTGATAAGCGCCTCAGTCATGCAGAAAAAGATCTTCCACATTCTCATAACGTAGACAAAATGGCATTTACATGATCCATCGCCTCAAGATAATGTCTCCGTTTGTGTGCCTGGGTGCGTGTGTGTGTGTGTGTGTGTGTGTGTGTGTGTGTGTGAGTGTGTGTGTGAGACTGTCAGCGAGCACTCTTGTCTTTTTGTATTCTGTGCCTGCCAGTGTTGTTATAAAGCATCCATGGGAGGAAGGGAATCTGAAAGAAAATTGAAATATCAATGCCAAAAGCAATGGGAGAAACAAATCGAAGAACAAGCTATTTAAGCATCAGCTTTAACATCACCACTCAATATGTATTTTTGCCCCCGCCAGGCCGTCCGGCCGAAGGCCGCAGACTGTTCTCGCCCCTGTCCGTCCGTGTTTCCGCCCGTCCATCCGTCTGTGAACAGCTAATCTCCGGCACCGTTGGACCGATCGGTGTGAAACGAGAACGGGGGTGGGGAATGAATGCTATTGTTTGTGCGGCTTGTCAATCAAATCATCACAAGGTAGCCACGCCCCTCCTACAGCATACCCTACTTTATCATTAATTTCTAAATAAATGGGACCATAATTTACTAAAATGCATATCATGGTGATTGAAAGAAGACTTTAAACGAGCCACTGGAAGCATATAGTATTTATGACAATGTTTACTAAGGTAATAAAATCAAGTTTAAAGTTCGGCAAAAACCCATCCACTTGCATTGAGAGTTATTTCTTCTGACACCAGCAGGGGTAAAAAAAAAAACGAAGCAACAGGCCATTCATATGAACTGTTACTTCCAATATAGACTCCAAAAGCTGAAGCTGGGCCCTTGCTTTTCACTTATACTCCGTGGAGGCCAAGGATGAACCTCTGCCCCAAGTTCATCTGCCTGTTATAGCACCACCAGTAGGCTGTTTTTTTGCAACAGAAAAAAATAATTGCTACTATTCCTACAGATTTTGTCCAAACCTCATGCAATTTGGTACAAATTATCTCTGTAGTCATGGGATCAAGTCATGTCTGTCAGATTTTTCATATTCTATTCCGATTGGCTATGATTGGCCTCCAAAGTTTGCAGCGGTGGCCTATTTTGCACAAAATGCCACAAATCATGAACGCAGCGGCCGATTGCTATGAAACTTTGCATGCACACTCACAGTAGGCCAAGGAAGAACTGCCAACCCACATCGGCCTCATAGTGGCGCTACGTTTTTTTAAACAATCAATTTCTTAAATTAGACTTTGATTATGTTCTGGCCCGCCATATAATGCCTTGGGAAAAACATTAGCTTGAGGCCAAACTCACCCGCCGACCCCTGCTCTAGTATAGAATTATCAAAATGGCAGCTTAGAGAACTAATTGCCCCATCATTTGAAGGTTAATTGTAATGGCAGACAATAACTTTAGGCCTATACTACTGACGTGGTAACGTGGTACTGAGATGTACAGCTCAACAACATCACTTGTGTTTCAAACTAACAGTGGATGCAAGAAGTAGAGATAGGACATCTGGCCTCCCTAAAGGTGATGCTTTCACAGTATGAAAGTGAGAGTTTAATTGCTCGGAACGTCTGCGTCTGATTGAAAATGTGGAAGGGGAAGATTATTATTATTATTCATTATCAGAGAATGAATAATAATTGGGGATAATGTTACAGATCGTTTACCCACTTCAGCCATGCAGGTAAACCAAAACATATCAGCTCGGCTCTCTGAAAAGAGATGGAATGATTGGAACAACGATCGGATCATGTCTATATGATGTTTCCTTTAATCCCTGGGATATCTGAAGAAATCTTATTCCTAGCTGCTTTTCAATTAGCCTCGCTGCCCTGATATAATGTTCCACTCTTAAACAAAGCCAACTCAAACTGGTGTCCTCTCCTGTAAGCTAGAGGGTAGCACTCCACTGTGGTGTGTGAGATTGAGCAATGGAAACATTCACACGTCACTGCTAAATTTAGAACCAGTAAAAAAGTGTTTTGGATCTGACCCCCGACCCCGTAGCAGACAGGTGTGAGAACGCCTCTCAGGCAGATCACAGGAAGTTGTCAAGATGTCCGCCTGGGCTGTGTGCCATAGTGAGAAAATGGCTGACAACCTTGGACAGCTATGAGTAAAAAGATAAATAAATATAGTAGCAATGTGTAAGGCTAGAAATGTTAACCTACTTGAGCGGGGCTTGACTAGAAAAGTATTCAGGTCTGGGTGGCATCCATCTATAAATTCCACATATCTCTGTGTGAGTGAGTGGTTACGTCTCTCAATCACATATCTTGATAACATTCCAACCAATCGCCTTCACATTTACCTTGTGTATTGTTGAAGCTGCAAAATAAATACAAACTAGAAAAAGTGCTCCTCGGAGCACAGGTCAGGTAGGCTATTGTGGCCTCCTGGTGGCGCTATAATAGGCCAACGTGAAAAGGGTGCCATTTCTTCTTAGGCCTTGCACGACAATCGGACACTGACTGCATTCATGATTTGAGGCATTTTGTTAAAAACATTTGTTTCGCTAAATTAGACCTGCTGGTGGCGCTATAACAGGCCAATGTTAAAAGGGTGGCATTTGTTCCTCAACATAGTGTGAATGTGCGTGCAAAGTTTGACCGCAATCGGACAAGCCAATAATGCAAACTTTAGATGTCAATCTTAGCCAATCAGTATGGAATATGAAAAATCAAACACATCCGTCGTGATCACATGACTATAGAGATCATGAGTACCGATTTGCGTAAAATTTGGATAAAATAGTAGTATAAAATAATGTGTTTTACATAAGTCGGCCTCCTGGTGGTGCTATAAAAGGCAGATGTGAAAAATGCAGGGCAAAAGTTTTTCCTTGACCTCTGGGGAGTGTGCATACAAAGTTTTACACAGATCGGTGCAGTTATAGGCAAAAACACGAATCGGCCTGTTATAGCGCCACCATGAGGCTGATTTGAAAAATATGAAATGGTAGTTCTTCCTCGGCCTAATGGGAATGTGTGTGCAAAATTTCACGGAAATTGCATGCTGTGTTCATGATTTGAGGCATTTTGTTCAAAACGGAGCACTCCTGCAAACTTTGGAAGACATTTTTAGCCAATCAGGATGGAATATGAGAAATCTGAAAGACCTGTTTTGTTTAATGACTATAGAGATACTGTGTACCGATTTGCGTGATTTTTGGACAAAATCTGTAGGAGTACTGTCAAAAAATATGTTTTGCACAAATCGGCCTCCTGGTGGCGCTATAAAAGGCCAATGAGAAGAATTTGGGGCAAAGAATCTGAATTGGCATCCAGGGAGTGTGTGTGCACAGTTTCGCTGCGATCAAGACAACGGTGCCGGAGATTAGCTGGTCACAGACGGACGGACGGACACACACACGGACGGACACACACACAGACGGACGGACGGACGGACGGAGGGAAAAACATACTCTCTCGCCATGCCTTTCGGCCTGGCGGAGACAATAAAATAGACGTGGTGCGAAATGACGCAAATGATTGGCATGTGGGTACAGGCCAATACTGACGTTATATAAAGGGTACTGCACTAGTGCTATGGATTCAATTATTAGGAGGTCTATTCAATGGGATTTTGGTGCCTAGCGTTATCATATCAAGTGTTGCTAATTTGTTTTCTATTAACCTCACAAACCCCACCTGTCAACCACACGCTGTATTTCTTTCCCTCCCCATTGCAGTTTTGTCACACCTTTTTTGAGACAACAAAATAATGTATATCAGAAAGTGATTATCTGGACAAATAGCCACTCAGCGAGGTACAGTAAAGCTAATACATAATGCAAACGTCTCATCTGCACTACCATCAAAGCTTCTTGATGCATTCATTACACGCTCGGCCCTATATGTATTTCTGAAGTACAGGGGATCGAAGGCATGATGTGGATGAAGGCACCTTGAAATAAATGCAACATTGACCCACATCTTCAGCTCTTCCTCTAATTTAAAAATCGATACTTCATTTCTTTGGGAAAGAGTCCTTTGTTTCTGCAAGGCTGGGGTCGGTTGAGGTGATGATAGACATTCAGTCTCCGTGCCTGTAGTGACGGGAGAACAACTACGTATATAGTGAAGA
>NC_139939.1:30747653-30867653 GCF_963454915.1 Gymnoscopelus microlampas
GGATAGCATGTTGTACTATGTGCTTGAAGAAGATGGGCTCTAACGGAGTAAAAATCCGTAACCCAGGTAATGGTAATGCCATGTTCTGCTTTGTTGAGCTACGTAGAGTGACAGCACCTCACATTTCCCCACTGTTCATAATGTGTTTAACCACTTGAACCCTATTCTGGGGCAAACCTTTGGTGAAAATAGCCAATCACATGGTTTGGAAAGGCCAGTTGTAACTAATGATATGGCACTGCTTCAATATTATATCTGCCCTGAATTTAAACCCATCATCTTTTGATTACCATGACGATGCAGCTACCCTCAAAGAACATTTCTGCGAGTCAGCGCTTCCATTTACCTTTTCCATAACTGTATGGTTTCCATGCTTCACACGTATTCATCATGATTGTAATGTACTAGCCTGGGTGCCAGCAGATTTTTGTTTCTCTCTGCGCTTATCAGTCTGGAATGCCTCCTATCTCCAGGAGGCGGGACACAGCAGCCAAGGTTCGAAACCTACCGTGGCTTCTGATTGGTCTGTGGTGCGGGGCGGGACAAAAAAAACGGTGTGATCGTTTTGATTCGTCATTCGTTTGAACAACATCCAATCAGCAACGACGTTGCCTAACGTAACATTATGTAGTTCCAGTGTAGTTCTACAAGACGAGTCAATCGGGGGCATTCCAGACTGATAAGCGCAGAGAGAAAAAAAAATCCGCCGAACGTAGCGAAGCAGGCTGGCACCCAGGCTAGTAATGTACAGTATGACTATCATGAACGCCATGCTCAATTGATCATACTCGCGTATACTCCCGTCACGTAAAAAAAGGAATGGGGCGGGGGTCTCTAAACGGATTATAAATACTGTTTGTTTGCCAGGGTCCATTTTTTAGATGGGGCCGCTCGCTCCACGCTCGGTCTCGTCTCTTCCGTTTCATCGTTAGCGTTTTAGCTCCTGGATTAAGAAGAAGAAGAGTCTTGGGGGAAAAAAACAGCAAAAAGAAGCTGTTTGGAAACCGAGGGAGGGAGCATTCATTTTGCACGTAGTACCGGCCACTTCGACTCACACCGAAAAACAAATGATCCTCCTTCTGCTTTCCTCTCCATGGACTGTAATCGTTAGAATGATCGTTACGAATTGCTAACACACACCTTACTCTGAAGGACTTTAACAAGTTAGGAAATGTCAACTCTGGAGGACTTACACATCAAGGTTTTCAAACAGAAAAACACAGAGAGTGGTGAGTGTGGACACACAAGTGTGGATTATAGGACTAGATTGAAAAATCTATAGTTCTACAAACTTGACTGCTTCATTGGAACAGGATCTGAAGGTACGGGGGGCACTTGTCTGGAATGCCTCGCATGGGGTGAGGAGAGTGTGGCATGGGGAATGACCTCAAGAGGCGGCCTCAAGAGGCGGCTGTTCGTGGCTGCAGTGGAGTCAGTACCGCTGTACGGGGCTGAGACATGGACATACAGCAGTAGTGTTGATTTTGACAGCAAATTTTGATTTAGCCATAGAGAGAGATGGAGGAAGACACTAGAGACAACTGAAAATCACACGCTGTGCTTACTCTTTCAAAAGAGGTAGACATTTGACTGCATACGTCGCTATTATTCTTAGGGCATACCTCTACTGAGCCCACCTTTCTCTAGTTGCCTTTGTCTTTTTATGCCCGGAAGAATCCCAACAAAGAAACTACTAAGGCAGTGACATCAAAACAGGATCTCTACTGTGCTCTAACCTCGTTCCCATGAAATCTCCTGTCTTTCCATTTGCCTCTGTTTCCCTGTTTACCTCCCCTCTCCCCTTCTCTCTCTCTCTCTATCTCTCTCTTTCCCTGTTTCTCAGCCCTCCTGTTGTAAACATCTCTCTCGAGGCAGAGGTCAGAGGACCTCAGCATTGCCTAACACCCAATGGGATGTGTTTGATACTGTCGGCAACAATTTGGTGCTGGTCCAGGGCATGCCAGGAGCGTGTCAACCTGATTTAGGTCCCGCCCCGGAGGGACCCTGGCACCGGGGAGAGTCCTGCTGTATCGGCCGCGATTAGAGCTGGCTGGAGAACGCATATGGAATACCATCAGAGTGGATGTTGAACACACATGATCACGCATGCATGCAAATACACACACACACACACACACACACACACACACACACACACACACACACACACACACACACATACCACACACGCATATAATAAACTGGAGAGAGTCATACAAAAGTACAACCGTAGCCTGATAAATATGCATTTATACACACACACACACACACACACACACACACACACACACACACACACACACACACACACACACACACTGCCTCCCTCAATAACCATAGAGGCCTGCAGGACCTTACCAAGATTGGAAGAGAAAAGCACGTAGAGAGAGGTGTCGTAACATCTCACAAAATTACTGTGAACACCCTGCTCAGTCGAGCAGCCCACAAAATAATTCAGTGTGCTACTTTGCGAGGTAGCCAAGCGAGGGATCACAGGAGAGAGAGAGAGAGAGAGAGAGAGAGAGAGAGAGAGAGAGAGAGAGAGAGAGAGAGAGAGAGAGAGAGAGAGAGAGAGAGAGAGAGAGAGAGAGAGAGAGAGAGAGAGAGAGAGAGAGAGAGAGAGAGATGGAGGATGATATGGAAATGGGGCCTCATTCAATTAAGTTTGACTACATGTAGATGCATGAATATATAAAGTAATGAGGATGATGGCTAAGTGACCGGTATTGAAAGGATTCAGTGAGGATGATAATTTGATTCCATGTGCATTTCTCTCGCGCTATTTATCACCCCCTCCACACCATTCAACTACGCCGCAATTCTCGCCGTTTTCCGTTGCTATAGTCACCTCATTCTTGCCCTCTCTCCCTTTCTCCATCACGGCCAACAATCCATTGTCAGCACGAGCTCTTGACTTAATTCAGCTGAACTTCACATTGTATTTCCTACGTTGAGTCTATATAGGTCTCCGTACTGTATGTCCACGTTTGCAATCACTTTTACCTAGTGATGTCAACCTGATATCTGGCGTGTTTTTCAAGAGCTATTAAGCATGCATCTAATTATAGAGATTACAAGTAAACACCTCAGTACCCCACTCATTTTACACTGATGAATGGCAAAGAAGCATCTGTACTATTATCCTACAATCAAGTGTGTGTGTGTGTGTGTGTGTGTGTGTGTGTGTGTGTGTGTGTGTGTGTGTGTGTGTGTGTGTGTGTGTGTGTGTGTGTGTGTGTGTGTGTGTGTGTGTGTGTGTGTGTGTGTGTGTGTGTGTGTGTATGTGTGTGTGTGTGTGTGTGTGTGTGTGTGTGTGTGTGTGTGCGCGTGTGTGTGTGTTGAGGTGATGATCAGGGCTGTCATTGTTTAGTGAATTTCATTAGTGAGGGAACAATAATTTCCTTGCCAGCCAGTATTTTATTCAGCTATTGTGGTTAATCCCAATTTAATGCGCTGAAACTGATTACAGGGATGGTGGTTTGGTGGTGTGTGAGTGTGTGCGAGCATGTGTGCGTGTCTAAAAGCATCCTTCACTATGTCTTCTCTCTCGCTTTCGCCCTTCTCTTAACATTGTTTTCCCTTCAACTTTGTGATAATCTACTGTACATTTTTTCTTCCTCTCCCATCTCTCCTCCTCTCTATCGTTTGTGCATATACTGAACACAAACTACTTTCATATTCCAATAGCTTTGTAAACAATGATCACAGTGAATAGTTCAGTAATGTTGATCACCTTGCTTTGAAAAACTGTGTTGGTCTATACATGTGCATTTAAGATCATGCAGACCGTTCATTTATAAAGTTCAGGATCTAGTAATAGCCACAGCAGATCCATAGTGACGAATGATGACCACTTTCTGCAACATATGCAAAGATCCGAGGTCATGTGTTTTACTGCATGGCAGGCTTGTCTAAAACAGGATCTGTGTGTGTGTGTGTGTGTGTGTGTGTGTGTGTGTGTGTGTGTGTGTGTGTGTGTGTGTGTGTGTGTGTGTGTGTGTGTGTGTGTGTGTGTGTGTGTGTGTGTGAGACTAATTGCTCCAGCTGTGCTAGAAACAATTCAGTTAGTGGTAGGATGAGAGCCAGGCACCACCGTGTTGGAGCTCCTGTCTTTTGTATTTTGACGGTGAATAAATACACCTTTTGGCTGCACTTTACAAGCGCCTCTGTACTGCTTCCAGCTGCAAAATGGCTCATTCTCACAAGTGGGAATGTGGCCGCTAGAATTTAAAACATCTGAGTGCAGGGGGACTGACCTTTACTTTTTGGACAATGTGCGGAAAAACGTAAGAATCATGCATAGTGGCCAATTTCTGCCAGTGTCGTCACCTGCCGGCACCTGACGCTGTGGAACCTCATCTCGGAGCTATATAGCAGAGGGAGAGGTTCCGATTGGAGCTAGAAACATACAGACGAGATCATTGTTCATAGTTGTCCTGTGATCAGTCAGTTTATCACATATTGCAAAAACTGCAAAAACTGATAGTAAGTGTGGTATCGTTTCAAACATGAGAACATGGTATTTCCATGATATTCCATTTTAATTGATAAACACTTGAAGGTTTGTATCGACCTTTGGTCGAATACTGTAAGCCAGGGAGAGTTGTCACCCAACTGTTTGTGTGGGCTAAGCTGTAATGCAATCAGTTCAGAGTTCCTGGCTATTGTACTACACTGGAGAGTCCAGGTGGAGGTGAGAGTCACAACAGTCGTTCTGATAAACCTTTTGTTCCTTGGTTCAGAGGCGTCACCACCCTCTGTCTTGTCTTGATCATCAGGGCAAGTCTTTTGTATTCATTTGAACTAATCAGAATAATCATTGTTCCTTCCTGAGCATCAGCCACAGACAGGAAATGTGTAGTGAATGGTTAGAAGCCAGGTCACAATGACAGAGTAAACAGCTAAAATAGATACACTTTGATTATTCTAGAAATACTCTGTAAGTAAAAGTCCAGGATTCAAAATGTACTCGAAAAGTACAAAAGTATTGGTTTTAAAATGTACTTAAAGCATCAAAAGTAGAAAGTACTCATTATGCAGAATGTCCCATTCACAACTTATGTATGTAACAAATGTATAAAATGTATACAAATCTTTTGAAAGTAGCACATCTATAAGCTCACAATGAGTTGCATCGCGACGCATTGTGAGATGTAGATCTGCTATTTTCAAATGGCCGAAATTCATATACTGTATAGGGCTGAAGTGGTTAATGTATGTTTTGTTATAATAATCAAAATCTACAAACTAGTAACCAAAGTCTTCAAATAATTGTAGTGGAGTAAAAAGTACAGATATTTGCCTCCGAAATTCGCTCCGATATTCGGGCGAAAAAACGCACCAGTCTGCAAGGACCTTAAATCTACTAGTGTGTTAAACAGTCTTAATCCTGATTGCAAATATGGTATGATGAAGATCTACGGTTCAAATCAAATAGTTTTATAACGGTACAACAAAAGTGCACTATTTTAAAGGTTTATATAATATGGTGCAAAGAGTGAGTCTTCTTGGAACAGAATAGAGCTTTGGAAGGTGCACTTCAGAACAAATTTCTGTCAGAAAACAAACTCAAACCTCTTTTGTACTTCAGCAGAGGTTACCGTCACTCTATTTTAAGTTCACTGTGTTTTCCTTTAAGAGGTGCATTGGAAATGCTGAGAGGGACAGCAGAAATGATACTGTGAAAGGGCCCAGCTAGTATAGGGTCATGTGTGATTGCAGAGCTCTATGTAACAACTCTATTTCTGTAACAGCTCTCTCTCTCTCTCTCTCTCTCTCTCTCTCTCTCTCTCTCTCTCTCTCTCTCTCTCTCTCTCTCTCTCTGTCACACATACTACACACTCATGTAGCCTACACAAGGCCACACGCGCACGCACACACACACACACACACACACACACACACACACACACACACACACACACACACACACACACACACACACACACACACACACACACACACACACACACACACACACACACACACACACACACACTGCCCAATTGTAGAGAATCGTAGAGAGAGCAGAGAATGAGGGGACATTGAGGGGACAGAATGAGAATCAATAATCTTTTTAAAACTACTCTTGGAATGATTATACTGACAACCACATACTGTTGCTATTGTATGTGAACTGAAAGAGTTCCTCGTGCTGCTCTGAACACCATGCCTTCATGCTCTGAATATGCCCTGGATGATACAACCACTTTTTTTGTCTGCTTGAATGGTGGCCTACAAACACTTAAGAGTGCGGTGAATCACTCGATCGGTTCAGCATATCCGCAGTGCGGTGGAGAATGTTGCCTTGAGTGTCATTAGTGAATGCCTTCTCAGTGAATCAACCATGTTAACCACTTAAACCTTACAGTATATACTTCTTTAACCCCTCCCTATACACCAAAATCTCTTTATAGAAAACAGCCAATCCATACAAGCTCACAAGCTCACAAGCACATCACATTGTGACACATTGTGAGCTTGTAGATCTTCTATTTTTGACAAATGTTCACCTATTTTTTGACAAATGTTTGCCCAGACATGCCCAGAATACCTTTGCTGGGGTTCATATGGTTAAAAAGCATAATCAAGGTGATGGAGATGTACTAGGCCCAGTCCGGTGACACACCTGGCTGAGGTAGCACCTCGGGCACAGTGAGGTAAGGTGTGTGTGTGCATGTATGTGTATGCGTATGCGCATGTTTGTGTGCACGTGCATGCGTGTTTTTTGTGCGTGCATGCGTGCATTTGCCTAGCACACCTGGATTTGCACAGCCCGCAGCTCCCCAAAGCGAGGTCAGAACAAATCCTGCCCTAATAAACAACGCTCCCGTTTCCCTTTTTTTCCGCCCTATTAATCATCCTGCCTCCAAGTTTAGACTTTTATGTCACAATCTCTTTTAAAAAGGGATTAAACGGTTTTTATGCTCTCATCACAGGGAGGCACTCCACCTTGTTAAGTCCTCATGGGCACTTGAACTCTAAGCAGGTGTAAATCAGTGGCTTTCTTTCTCTGTTTGATTTATATCCACAGACTGTGATTAAATGAGAAGACGTGGGGGAAAATGCTTGTATCAGCATCTGTGGAGATCTTTAAATGTGAACCTGTTATTTTGCCACAATCTAAATTATTCTCTTGCTCTTTCGTCTCGACTTGATTATTTATGGTGCCCCCAAATTTCTTGGGCTCACTTCCCAGACAGAGGTCAAATGGAGGATTCACCGGAGTGATGTCACCGCTCGAGTACCCCCCCCCCCCCCCTCCCTCCAAAGGTTATTCATTTGCTTTATGTTCTATTTAGAGAGTACAGTGAGGATTGGCAAGAAAGCGAAGGTGCAGAGAAAGGGAGACATGCAACACAAATCTCACAGATGGGAATCAAACTGGGGATGTTTCTTACATTTGTAAGGGCAATTTACAAGAATTACATGCAGTAAAGTCCCTGGGCTTCATTCAGGAAGCAATATAAGAACAGATTTTCTCTTATGTTGTTCTTAGCATGTTTTCTTATTTTGTTCTTTTCTGGGATTCAGCAGCATTTTCTTTTTGTTGCTTTTCTCTTATGTAAGAACACATAACACAAGAGTGGTCTAGACTCTAGAGCACTCTTACTGAGATCCACAAAACACAGTCCACAAATTGTGTCTGTCTAATGCTATAAAACACACGTTTTAACTTGGAGAAATATCGAGATTTTTGATAATGTTTGATAAATTTGATAAAATGTATAATAATATGTAATGTAATGTGATTGGATTATATCGGAGAGAGAGAGAGAGAGAGAGAGAGAGAGAGAGAGAGAGAGAGAGAGAGAGAGAGAGAGAGAGAGAGAGAGAGAGAGAGAGAGAGAGAGAGAGAGAGAGAGTTCTGTTACTGAGGTGAGTGTGTAAAGGGATTTCACCATTAGAATAATTTGTGATGCAGTCTGTCTTAGTTATCAGACTTTTATGGATATGTGGATATTGAATAGGAAACATAATGGCGCACACATCAGTCAAGGTGCACCATATAGATATGACCAATAGGAGAGTGAGAGTCACCATCACACAGGCTGTTACACTGACTCCTACTGTCACAAGGCTACTCCTTTGTGTGAATACACTCCAGATCATTCCCAATTACAGTATACACACTACTCCATTTGATACCTAAGTGATACATTCTAGTTCATTGCATGCAATCATAAAGAGTTATTCACTTTTAAATAATGAGTAGTTATTATTAAAGATGGTTCTTTAAATTGCTTCAGTCATCAAATCAATTTCTCTGTTTAGCTTTTAAATGGATGAACATTTACCCATAATGTTCCCATGCTAGTAAAGCCTGATAAATGTATCGAACTCCCTGTTAAAATTAACCAGAATACGGGAAATTACATTTACTCCGTTAAAAAGTTTCTGGGGAAGGCCCCCCAGATCCCCCACCCAAATGATCACACCCACAGTATCTCCACCTACCACCAGTTTCTGCCTAAAAATTACTTGATTTCATTGTCGAGGGTTAGATTTGGACGCCTATTCACCTGTTTCTTGCCTGTGTGTTTTCCACTTCCTGTCGGATTTCATTGGATATCATTAGTCATCTGACCGGTTTCATTGCATTTCATTTGATCAAAAGACAGGAAGTGGAACACAGTGAAAAGCCTAGGAAACAGGTGGATAGCACACAGTGCAAATAAGCTACCAGCTGTACTTATAGTTCGGGGATTACAACTGGTATGTCGCTGTGCTGGCTGTGACTTGATGTCCGCCAGTGGGTGGTGCTGTTTTCTGAAGTTACTGGGAGGGTGCCTTTATTTTAGGACAGGTGTTTGAGATTTGTAATTAAGTTCCTGCTCAAGATGTGCTAGGTTTCTGATTAGCAGGGCAGCATACCAGTTTCAGTTTGGTGTTTGAAGGCAGACAGATGTCCTCTCTGTTTCATCAATGTCCAATTGATGATGTACATTTGAATCCAATTGATGATGTTTTGTTGTAATTGTATTGCAGTTTTACTCCTGGATTTTGAGTAGAGAGTAGAGAGCTCATGCCTCCTTCAATGCATGAGAACCAACTGACCTTCTTATCACCTGACAGGGGAGAGTTTCCCCGGTAGGACCTGGGGCGTTTCTTTATAAAGTACTGAACACACTGACATCTATCTAGCTGCTGCTTTATAAAGTACTGAACACACTGACATCTATCTATCTGCTGCTTTACAAAGTACTGAACACACTGACATATATCTAACTGCTGCTTTATAAAGTACTGAACACACTGACATCTATCTAACTGCTGCTTTATAAAGTACTGAACACACTGACATCTATCTAACTGCTGCTTTATAAAGTACTGAACACACTGACATCTATCTAACTGCTGCTTTATAAAGTACTGAACACACTGACATCTATCTATCTGCTGCTTTATAAAGTACTGAACACACTGACATCTATCTATCTGCTGCTTTATAAAGTACTGAACACACTGACATCTATCTAACTGCTGCTTTATAAAGTACTGAACACACTGACATCTATCTAACTGCTGCTTTATAAAGTACTGAACACACTGACATCTATCTATCTGCTGCTTTATAAAGTACTGAACACACTGACATCTATCTATCTGCTGCTTTATAAAGTACTGAACACACTGACATCTATCTAGCTGCTGCTTTATAAAGTACTGAACACACTGACATCTATCTATCTGCTGCTTTATAAAGCACCTGATACCCTTGTCCGGAGTTATCTTTCTACCTAACTGCGCCTGTCAAAGCAGTGAGGGCAGAACAGTCGCACTGGGTGCAACATCAAGTGCAAATATTTATACAATTTTTTTTATTTTGCGTGCGGTGGTGAATGGGTTGATGAAATAATAATAATAATTGCTGCAAACACCACCAAATCTCACTCCAAGGTTTTCTGAGAAGTTGGCAGCCCTGATCCCTGGTGTCAATACTATGAAAAATAAAATTCTACTTCATCACATACAACAGATAGACCCATTTTGGTAAGATTTCTTCAATAGTTCTTCAATAGTTCTTCAATATTGGTCAGAAAGTGATAATCTACAAAACAGTCTTTTCATTGAATTACATTACATGGTGAAACAGCTTTTAATGTCTCTTAAGCACAATATGTGACATCACAAAACCCAGTCAGGATTTTTGCAAAACACATTTTTTGACATTACTCCTACAGATTTTGTCCAAACATCACGCAAATCGGTACACAGTATCTCTACAGTCATTAAACGAAAGGCGTCTTTCAGTTTTTTCATATTCCATCCTGATTGGCGAAGATTGGCTCCGTTTGGAACAAAATGCTAGCCTGGCTCCAGCCCGTGAATCGCTAGCCATGCCCATTAAAAAAATATGTTCAGGCGATTCTGGTCTGGTGACGCTCTCATAGGAGGTCTCAGCCTCGGTTGAAAATCTGTACGACGAATCGGGATCGGGATAATCCAGTATGAACCAATTGCCAAAGAGTCTTTGAAAAAAAAAACTTTGGCCACGCCCCCATCTCAGCAATCGGCTGCATTGAGAGGGCTTTCAGACTGAATAATGGAGTGAAACGAAATGAAAATTCAGGCTGAGTGTCAGGCTAACAAAATGCCTCACATCATGAACACAGCGTGTCATTTCCGTAACATTTTGCACACACATTCCCACTAGGCCGAGAAATAAATGCCACTTGAACATTCTCAAATCAGCCGCATGGTGGCGCTATAACACATTTTTACCTATAACTGCACCGATCTGCATAAATCTTTGTATGTGCAATCCCTAGAGGCCAAGGAAAAACCTTTGCCTTGCATTTTTCACATCTGCATTTTATAGCGCCACCAGGAGGCCAACTTATGAAAAGTTTGAATCACTTTCTTGTGTCTCTTCACTTTCCTATCTAAATAAAACCATAAAAAATACCCCCCAAATAATATGACGCTTTAATGGGCTTCAATATAAATGTACAAAATGGGATGCTTTCAAAGTTCTATTCTCTGAAATAAATTCCCTTGACTGGATTCCATGGTGACCCATTCTTTTTATGTACAACCATAAAAAAGAAAATCATGTGAAATGCATTTTCTACAGTATAGGTCTTTAAAGTCAAAATGGGGATCTCTCTTCTATTGTTACTACTGATTTAATTTGGTGGTACATCAAGCTAAACAATTCAAGGTGTCTGCTGTACTTTTGTATAAGCAATGTGGGACCAATATGGGAGCATAGGTCCGGGTGGGCCTGATGAGACTTGCACTGTTGCACATCTCACTGCATTATGCTTTTCATGATAGTCGGTTGTTTATTCACTGTTATAGCACCTGAAATGGTGGGGTACGAGGACATTGTCTGCTGTCTCCTTGTGCTTTTCCCTGCTTCCATATGAGTCCTTTATAGATTATTTATTTTGTATATTTCAGACTACCATTTTTATCGTATGTAGAGCGACTTTCCAGAGGTTACCATGGTTTGCATTCAAGCAGCCAGAGTGGATATGCTGACTTCACATATACAAACAGAACAAGGAAAAAGATGCACGACACTCGCTCCATAAAATATATATATGTACTGTAGGGATGGATGGTATAAAACGTGTAGATGGTAGAAAGTATGAATGTTCACTATTGTGCTGTATGGAGTTTTACTGTACTTCAACTTCTTTTCCTTTGTCGTTTCTGCTATACTTGTCTTTATTTTCACCTTCTGCAACTTGATTTCATTGTTTTTCAGAGATGGAAATGTTTTGTGATTGTTTTCTGTAACTGCAACTTTGCACAATAACATAATCTTAAAATACCTCTGTGATATGTGAATAGTGCTACGTTTAACCACAGCTGCTATGCATTTGCCATACCAGTGCTTTACCCCTACACCCCTACAACACGTCAGCCATTTTCAATTGGTGGTCTATTGACAGTTCAGAAACCTGCCTACTAATGCCATCATCGATGGAGATTCCAAGCTATTAGAAACTACACTTGATACATGATAATTGAAATGACCAAACCTGCCTACCGATGTCACTGGTAGGCAGGTTTCTGAACTATCCACAGCCCTACTCTGAGACCCAGTGAGTAGACAGAGATGGTGATATATTTTAATGATTATTATTGAGGACCAATTATATGAAGGTACCGTTGAAAACGGTACCTTGAAGTGGTCATTTAAGCCTGATTTATACTTCATCGCTGTATGTCGATCGACAAGGCCACAAACCATCACATTGCGGTGCACAAAATAGGCACGGGAGGTTGAAAGACGCTAAAATACTATCCAACTTTGGTCTTCTTTTATTTATTTTATTTTATTAATGAGATGTCTTCAAACACTTCTGTAAGTTTACATGACAATACATTAATACCTCTCCTCTTCTGATGGCTTGAACAATATGGTTAACTTCCAAGCCATTTTACCCAAATGCCCCAGATTCAGAAGACCTTTAAAATGTTTAAAACAATGCTTCTGTTCTCTACATATGAGAAAAGGCTATGTTAGACCAGAGAGTGAGGGAAACCTACCAATGACTTGCCAAGTCCGACAGACAGGGTATCTAAGCTAATTATCCTATGGCATGGAACGGAAGCAAAGATAGTTTTCATATTAAAACTCAGTTTTTCAATGGACATGCATTTGTGTACAGTAGTAGCCTACTGTATAGTCTCTCGGCCTAAGAGCCTGACTCCCTCAGAACTGCAGTTCTTGCGTGTGCAGGAGCTTCCTGCCTGCACTCCTCCTGCGTGTCCAAGCAGCGGTCCATTCAATGATGAAGCAAGGGTGTGTACTGTAAGTAAATAAGCCTTGCCGAGCCATGTGTACCATAGGGCAGCAGGAGCCTATCTCCTATTTCTGTAGCGTGAGGCACAAGTACACCCCCTGGACATGAGGCTAATATGTCACAGGGACTTACCCCCAATCCAACCCTTGATGCTGAGTGTCAAGCAGGGAGGCACTGGGTCCCTTTGTTATAGTCTTTAGAATGACAGGCTGGGAATCGAACCCCGACCTCCCAATCTCAGTGCTGACACTCCAACCACAAGGTCACTGAGCATATGCTGTGGCACTGTTAATACTGTCATAATCAGAAGCCTGGTGGTCTAAAAATACTGAAACATTGTGTTGTTAATATGAAGTTTTGATTGTCTTTCAAGTATATTTCACATCTGCATAATAACTTCTATGCAAGGTATGAAAAAAAGAGTTGTGTTATAGGCTTGCATGCTACCAGGTGACAGGTAGCTGATTTGTGCAATACAAGCCACTTGGATGTCGTTAATGATATATTAATGAAACAATCAGAGACATACAGCCCCATGGTGTCCTCAAGTAGGTTCACATCTCTGCACACATTCAGCACAAAATGATTAACACCAAAGTATATATTTATAAATGTGGCATAAAAATAAAAATACGATTTTGCACCCGGTTCAAGTCGGCACATTGCTAGTTTCCAACCGACACAGTTCTAAAAATGTACCACTTGGTGAGAGAAGCACAAAGCCAATTTGGCTTCTCAGCCGATATGGTGAGGAGACCATATGGATGGTGACTGGCCTTCTAGTCTTCAGTTTAATAGGAAACCCTATTAAAAAAGCACAATCAATGTGGAAACCACTAAGAAAACAAATATATTGGAAAGAGGTTAAAACAATAAAGTGCCAAAAGGGAAAAGGGAGACCCTCACCCAAAAGAAGCCTTTATCTGAAGTTCACGAGGGAAAGTCCCCTGGTGAGACTGCCATATGCTGAGTTAAAAAATATATAAAAATAACACCTACTTCATGTGGCAGCGATACCTACTTTAGCTAAATTCATTCCAAAGTGCAGTAAATGCATATCATATCAGTTTATGCAGCATATACTAAGAAAAGAAAAACCTGACAGCTTGATGGAGACGTTATGTTGTGAAAAGCCAAACAAAATGTGAGAGTGTTAACCTCTGCAAAGGAAAGGAGCTGCAAACTGGTGATTTTGATCCCAGCGTACAGACCTACAGTACTGGTTTAACTGGGAAAAAACATAAGTTTGAAGAGCGTGAGAAGACAAACAAAGATCAAAACAAAACACAAGTTTAATGTACACTTGATGACAAAGGAGGAGCTATGGTACCCTTCAAAACCTTTTGCACAACCACTTTAACCCATTAAGACCTGGAACGCATCCGTGTCATTTTTAGATTTGAGCTAAAAAGCATTATTTTACACTTTGGCTATTCAAAAATAACAGATCTACACAAGCTCATAGCGCGGCACTGAGTGCCGCGCTACGAGCTTGTAGATCTGCTATTTTTGAAAAATCGAGAACATTTGTGCAAATCTTTGAATATATATATTTATAAAGCGAACATTTTAACTCAAATTTTTGCTTCTGGGGGTCCCTGGAACAACATATTTTGAGATGGGGGTCCACGGCCAAATACATACATTTTGGGGTCCTTGACTGAGTTTGAGAACCACTGACATAGCAACATAAGTTTTTTTCAAAAAACTGTTAGGATTTAGAAGGCATTTTGTAGAATCGGAACCTCAGGCCTTAATGGGTTGAAAGAGGTGCATCCCCCCTTTAAGATTATAAATATATTTTTTAATGATTTATAATAATGATCATATCACATAAAGAAGTATATAAAGACCTAAGGTCAAATGCTACCGTATAATACTCACACACTTTTGTTTTGTTGCAAGGATGTATTAGAATTCTCATATTGTAATATATTACAATAAGTTCACTGTTCCAATTCCAATATAGTGTCACTATAACTCACTATACGTGGTCATTCGGTGCTTAGGACATTCCTGAAGGCGTAAAATAAATAAAAAGGCAGATGGCAAATGCTTGTTCGTTATTCTTACAGTACATATTATGTCATGTATTTCTTTCCCACTCAATGACCACTTATAGTGATTTATAATCACATTTTAACAGTGATTATGACGCATCATATAGAATTATCAGTGTATTACAACAATGAGAATTATAACACACTATTATCGTGGTCAAAACACCTAGTAAAAATATGTGAGTGACCAGTGCTTGGCAATATAAAAAAGGTTTGCAACTCATGATTGAGTTCTTATGTGTGCTATAACTGACATTATACAATGGTATAAATACATTTAGACATGACCTTATAGGTCACTATAGGTGTTATAATGTATTTAATTATGAGTATTGTTATGAAGCACTATGAGTATATATGAGTTTAAATAATAATAAAATAATAATAATAATAATAATTATACAGTGATATAAGCAGAACATAAGATCTTATAAGTACTGTTTATAAAGAATTATAGACATGGAATGCATAGGAAGTGTAACCAAAATGTTATTGCAGTATCATCACAACACAATATTATTGTCACAATATCAATATCAAAGTATTTGGTCAAACCTAATGTGACATTTGTTTCATCAATAACGCGCATGCAGCCATATTTTCAAACCACATATTTAACATCCGCCATCAGCACTCCACACTGAGTTGTCTGAAGGAAAATGTTGAGGAGAGTGAGATTATTCTTCAAATGGGCTTTGCTGAACATTATCTCTGTAAGTATACTTAGTCTGTTATTCAAGCTGTACATTTCGGTGACTCAAGCAAACATGCTTCCACAGCAGTGGTGGAAAAAGTACCCAAACGTTTTACTTAAGTAAAAGTATCAATACTGCAATGTAGTGGTATCAAAATGTACTTAAAGCACCAAAAGTAAAAGTACTAAAATGTCTGAAAATAGCAGATCTACAAGCTCACAACGTGTCGCGATGCGACGCGTTGTGAGCTTGTAGATCGGCTATTTTCAAATAGCCTATGCATACAATAGGACGAATAGGACTAAAGTGGTTAATGTATGTTTTATAATGTAATAATGTATATCTGCAAAGCAACTAGTAACTAAAGTTTTCAAAGAATTGTAGTGGAGTAAAAGTACCATATTTGTCTCTGAGATGTAGTGGAGTAGAAGTAAAAGTATAGACAATTGGAAATACTCCAGTAAAGTAAAAGTACCTCAAAATTGTACTTAAGTACAGTACTTGAGTAAATGTACTTAGCTAATTTACATCACTGCATGCTTCCACAGTGAAGTTGCAGACAGGAAAAGGGATATTGTCAGGGTGTTCAATTTCCTCATCAATGAGGCATGACCCTTCAGCTATAATGGGCACATCTCCCCTCCTCTGCAACCACTCTCCATGGCATAAGTGGCGGGCCCTTATAACCCAGTAGTGGTCCAAGAAGGATTTGTATTTACTTTCCACAATGCAGTATATCGGTTTGTGTTCAGCAGTGTGACCTGGAACTTTCTGGAGGCCGGGCATGGATAATAAGGGCCTGCAGATGGAGTTGAGCCGGCAATTAAATGGAGTGCAGATGCTATTGTTGCCTGTTAGATCTGACTGCCAAGTGGAAGTCCTCTTTAGTGTCCTGTCAAAGGGAGTGATCAAAGATAAAGCTCTTCCACATCACTGAAGAAGATATTTCTGCAATGGATGCCACAGCCTTGATGCCAAAGCAACTAAACACAGTTCATGGAAAAAGAAAAAATACAGTGTAGTGCAGTGGAATGTGTTTAAGAAATGTGGGGGGGTTTCAATGTTTTTATTTTTTTCTTCTTTTTTTTTTTTCACGCCGTTTGGTGCCCCCCCCCCCAAGGTTGGTGACCTGTGCTTCAGCACCTCGAGTCAGTTGGATAAGCCACCACTGATAACACCCAATTGTTGTTCTCGCCAACCGAGTGCTGTTTCAGCTCCAGAGGATTGCAAGTGCTATGGCCCACAGTCAGAGGTCATCATCAATATGTCCGTACACGGACAAATGTGTCCGTGGCTAAGACTTGGTCTTGTCAGTGGCAATTTTTTTGATTTACACACCATTATAATGTTCTTATTTTGATCACAAGACACAATTACTGAACGTCTCCAGGCTTTCTTCAGAATATGTATGACTCTGATTTACTATGAGACTGTGTATGGCGCTGGCGCATTAAGAGTCCAACTAGTACTAGTGGTTCTCAAATGTTTTATTTGCAAGGACCACCATAACTCTGAGAGTGTACATACTGTAGTTACAGACCTGTTATATGGTCATTCAGGGCTGGCTCTTTATGTGTTTCTGGTAATATTATTGTCCACTCATTTTGTATGTCTGTGGTAAAAATTGAATTTTGACCAAAATGTCCACCACAAGACAGCATGGTGATGACCCCTGCCCACAGTCAGTGGCCATTCAGTGAGATGGGCCAAACACAAGCCAGGACCAGATTACAGCCATCTGAGATGGACACAAAGGTATCACCATCAGTCCTAGGTTTCAGACATCACAGATCAACTGATAGGACAATGGTGTGCCGTTCAACGTAATTCCAGGCATCATTCAGGATGTAGATAGAGAAAGGTTGTGCCCTTATGAAAACAATGAGCCGCATTGGCAAGAACCATATCTTTTGGCTTATTAGAGAGATGATCAGCCGCAGGTCGTACTGTATCAGCCACAGGATCTGCTTGGCCTGGACCCAGAGCCCAGGCCGCTCACAAAAGGCACATGATGCTCCCAGTGAATGTGTGGGAGAAGTTGAGCTACCTCAGGGAATGAAACTTGCAATTTGTTTCCAAGGTGTATCTCAGCTGCACACTCTATTAAAATAGCTTTTCACAAGTGCTATTTGAGTGCATTTCTGTGTTAATTTTTACTTTTTTTCAAATCTACATATTCCTAGGCCTATACCTTTTTATGTCTCAAACAAGCAAGCAGGACATAAGAATGAATTGATGTATAAGCAGTGCTGTTGAAGTTTACCAAGTGGTTTTAAAGTCGTGGTGAACTGCCTTTTTTAGGTCATTATATTTTGAAGTTTCAGTCTGAAACGATGTCGCAACCAATCAGAAGGTCCCATCCCTTCAGGCTATGGAACGCTGGAATCTCACTCATTGCAGAATAGGGCTTGTGTTTGCAGCCTGCTGCCAAAGGGGGAGACACACGGCCAGTGTGGAGCATGTTTGTTACTATGTTGCTTATTTCTAACCTAAAATGTTTTCAGATACATATTTTTGTGTGGTGAGTAAGTTTAAAACGAATAATACACAGTCTGGAGGTCATCTTGAATGAGAAACGGAATAGCTCTGTAATTAGAAGCATGGGGTGTGTTGTGTTTGGGGGACCACGCAGCTATGGAAATCACACAGGTGAATGAAATCCAGATTCATTTATATTCATAAGAGTCTATCTCATCACACAGTATGTTATTGTTTGATGGGAAGTAATTAAGATTGTCCCTTTTTTTTATGTAAGAGTACACAAAAATCGATTTCACTACGTATTTAGAGGAAGGTTACTGTAATTGTCAGAGGAACATTAGGCAAAAATACCCAAACATTTGGCAAAAATAGGCAATGTGTCACGTTGATTGCACATGATGCGGCAAACAGTTTTGGTGTTCAGGGAAAAAAAAGAGGGGGCCAAGTACAGATACCTGTGGGACTCAACAAAGTTTATAAGTGGGTAAGAGTCTAAATTCATATACACGATGCTAAGGAGACAAGAAGGTGTCCCATGTGACACGTTGGCAGTCCCGTGTGACAAAAAAAGTTCCAACTCTCAGACGGAACACACTTCCTTATTCACATTAATTTGCATGCACAAGAATACACCTCCAGTTCATGGCCTCAGCAATTGCAAGCCGGCGCTCAGGGAACCCGGAATGGCGCTGATAGAGTACTTGGCAAAGAAATACACTTAACTTTACAAACAAAGCAGTGAAGTTATTAATGAAGTAACACAACACACATTGTCTGCGTGCGTGCATTGATATATGTGTGTGTGTGTGTGTGTGTGTGTGTGTGTGTGTGTGTGTGTGTGTGTGTGTGTGTGTGTGTGTGTGTGTGTGTGTGTGTGTGTGTGTGTGTGTGTGTGCGTGCGTGCGTGCGTGCGTGTGTGTGCGTGTGCGTGCGCATGCCTCAGTGATTAGATAAAGTAAAGAAGATGTTTTATAACTTCACTCTATAAGCTTAGCTAATCTCATGATGACAATGCTATTGCATGTTGCCATACAGTAGCCTGCATCCATGTATTCAAATGTAGTCTGTAATAGGTATGCCAGGACCAGTGAACCAGCAAACACTACCAACAACACCAAACAGTACAGAATGTGACATTGCGCTGTTAACATCAGCCTGCAACTGATAAAATGATGAACAATCCAAGACCTACAGATGATATACATGTTATTGTGGTTGAGCACCCCCCCTATCTCTGTTTAGTTTGTTGCAGTGTGAAGGCACACTTGAATGCTTAACAAAACGTATTGGCATGGAAACCTGTAATTTCATGCTACAGGGTGAAGGTTTCATACATAGACTGTAGGCCCTGGATTGATTGTTTGAATACTTAATTTTTAAAATAAGTTTGCAAAGACAAGCACAGGGAAGTGCAGTTCAATACAAGGTCTGTTAAGAGGATTTTAAACCCAAGAAAGCACTATGGCTTATTTCCATTGGGGTATTTTGTACTCGATTAATTTAATATAATGTAATGACGGACAAATACACTACTATGCAAAAACATCATATAAACGGGTAGAAATCGAGAATAATGTGTGAAAGGCACTGCGAGACGCGATAATAGTGGTCGGCGTTGCCTTCCCGGACAGCCAATGAGAGCACAAAACTTGTTTTTTATCACTGTGGCGTGAACAACCGAGGAAATGCTTCTGAACAGTGTTGCTAGATTTTGCGAGAGACATAAGCAACCAGGTCTATGAAAACAAGTCCAAAAGAAGCGACTAGGCCACATGAGCACTTTAAACCTATATACAAATATGTTGGATTTTTGAAAATTTCAAAGACAAATCTTGAACAAATGTGAAAATGTTGGAATATTTTCCAAATCCACTCAAATCTTTTGTGGGGGACTTTTACTTGTAGTATTTCTAAATTGCAGTATTGATACTTTTACTTAAGTGAAACATTTGAGTACTTTTTCCACCAGTGACAGCACAGAACGACTGCCCTTCAACTCATTCAACTCAAGCAGCTAATATCCTCAATCACCCTCTGACCCAGACTGACCGGTGCGTGACCGTCTCATGGATCTCATCACGCATAGATCAACACCTCGGGGGCGACCCCAACGTTATAGATCAACACCTTGGGGGCGACCCCAACGTATAGATCAACACCTTGGGGGCGACCCCAACAAATCCACCTCCACCATACGGTTACTGTAATCAACAACCACAAGCTTATATCCAAAGTCCTGTGTTTGTTTAACTAGCGGGATATTCACAGTTCCCCCTGCAGGGCCCCACCCCCAGTAGTCCCAGTACAGATGGCCCCCTTTAATAAGCTGCTTTCTAACTTAAATATTATGGACTACAGTCACAGCAGTCGACTTAAATCCTTCAGCAGCTTTGGCCAACACCTCAGCAGACAGTATTGATTGATTGATGTGATTGATGTACTTTGTTTAGTAAGACATGAGAACAACAGTACATGGAAGTACAAATTCACAATACAAGGTCTACTAAACTGGAAGGCTCATAAAGCACTGTAAGCTTGTTTAAAATGAGATCCCCACGCACACAAATCATGATGACATATAAGAGACAGACAGATATACACACTACTATACAGAACGTCATACAATCAGCTTACTGGTTACTGGTATGAAAAATAAATATAAATAAATATACATATTAAATATAGTTAAAGGTAGGGTAAGTGATATTTTTGGGTACATTTATTTTTTGCTAAAAAGGTTAAAGTACCATATTCTGATAGCAATCATTGCTACAGAGCGCTTGTTCGGTCACAGGGCTCTCTCCAGCTCTTTAGTAAAAAGAATATAGTGCATTTTCAGGTAGGTGACAAAGTTTAAGCCAATCAGGAGAGAGCACTGAAAATGCATTTTCTGTTTAATAAAGAGCTGGAGAGACATGGGAGACTCCTTGTAGTGAACAAACACTCTATAGCAATGAGTACTATCAGAATATAGAGCTATTTAACACTTATTTTAACAAAAGCAACTCACTTACCCTAACTTTAAATACAGTATACATTTAACTATAAGTCACCTATATCAATATTCAGTGGTGGAAAGTAACTAAGTACACATACTCAAGTATTGTACGTTTTACTACTTTTTTACTTTGTACACATTTTTTGGTATTTGAGTATTGTGTCATTTCCAATAATTCTACTCCACTGCGTCTCAGAGGCAAATATTGTACTCCACTACATTTATTTGTATGCATTTGAAAACTTGTGAAATGGGACATTCTGCATAATGAGTACTTTTACTTTTACTCTTACTCTAGTTTTATACAATTTATTTGCAACTGGCAGTGCACACAGACCTTGTGAGAGCGCGCGCGCGCGCGCGCGCGTGTGTGTGTGTGTGTGTGTGTGTGTGTGTGTGTTATTAATTTAGTCACATTTTGGGGTTTGCTGCAGTTTATTCACATATTGCTGCTGCTGCATGCACCCTGTGGGATTTGAACCCAAAACAAACTGGCTAAGCACTGCAGTGAGCCTGGACTGGAGCCTGGAGTGTGTTTTTGAATGACAGCAAACACATTTGCATTGTCCATTGTCTCAGTCCATTGTCTCACTCCAAGCTTAATTTCTCAATACTGTAAATGCTATTACATGTAAATGTGAGTGAAAAGACAACTTGGTGCAAATTGTGATAAACATTTAAATATCTCAAAAACCATACATTTTGTTGGTTAGAAATAAATACTCCTGATGAAGCCAGTCAAAGTATGTGGTGTAGAAACTGTGTACAGTGGCAAGGTTTTAAATAACATGAAGAGGATGACAAAGGATAAATGAAGAATAACATATTTGATAACATTTTGATGATCAACTGTTAGTGAGCTGCATATGTGTGTGCGTGTGCGTGTGCGTGTGCGTGTGCGTGTGCGTGTGCGTGTGCGTGTGCGTGTGTGTGTGTGTGTGTGTGTGCGTGCGCGTGCGTGTGTGTGTGTGGCATATGGCCGTGTAAGGTATATGAATCTTATGCATTATTCAAAGCTCTTTTTTTGGTGTATCACATAAAGTGGTCCGATCAACTTTCAATTCCCATTTTTCCATGTGAGATCCCAGCAGTATATCGTAACAGATTATTCAATCTAGTTGTATTCATTCAAAAGTGTGTAATTGAACTGCGGGGGTCCTGCAGCCTGCAGCTAAAAGCACTCCACAGTAACGTCCCCCGCGCTCAGCGACGCGCAATGGAGTTGGAAAACTTGAAGTAGCTGACACATGAGTCACGTATCAAATCTCACACTGCAACCACACATTTCTGTTATCGGCCCTCTTTCCCGTCACTCAGAAATTAGGGAGAGAGTGGGAGGGAGGGTGCATGTAATATTTACAAGGTCCCCATCTGGATGCAAATATGCCTGTTCTATTAAATGAACAGAACGGATTCACACGCGCGCACAAAAAAGCCATCTGATTCCTTGCACCCCTGCCTCCCTCAGGCAATGTAATCACTTTGCACATTGGATATTGCATTTATTTTTTTTATTTTTTGTTCATATTTCTCTCCTGTCCGCCCCTCTCTTCTCTCTCTCTCTCTCTCTCTCTCTCTCTCTCTCTCTCTCTCTCTCTCTCTCTCTCTCTCTCTCTCTCTCTCTCTCCCTCCACACATATTCCATTTTCATTTGGACTCTAAATGGTATTTCTTTCCTTGGAATTAGATACTAGCCCTGCTGTCCCTTATTATTTAAAACCAGAAGTGAGGACATCAGCTACGACCTAGATTCTCTCTCTCTCTCTCTCTCTCTCTCTCTCTCTCTCTCTCTCTCTCTCTCTCTCTCTCTCTCTCTCTCTCTCTCTCTCCAACTGTCTCTCCTTTTTTCTCTTCCTCTCTTTCTAGGTCCCCCTCCTATCCAACCCTACCTATCACTGGCATTAAATCAAATGGAACACATTAAAAGTGGCACGCACGGCAGACAATGGCTTTTATGATTGCCTGCCGTGTGCGGCCCGGTTGTGGTGCATGGGCCCATAAAATGCCATTTGTATCACCTCATTTCATAAGGCCTTACGACACAGAGGTACCAAAGACAGGGGGAGCAGTGAGAGAGAGAGAGAGAGAGAGAGAGAGAGAGAGAGAGAGAGACTTTCTTTTTTCTTTCTTGGGGGGCAGGAGAAATGAGAACACAGGTTACGAAACAGGGGTTGATGGTATATCAGAGAGAGGAATAGAAGAGAGAGCGTGAGAAATGAGAAAGAGAGGGGATGAGCAAACAAAGAAGAGGACAGTCGTGAAGAAAATGAGAATGAAGATGGAGAGAGAATTGAGAAACAAGATGAAATAGTCAGAATATTTCAGGAGAGAGATAAGGGGGTGGTGGTTGTGAGTAATGAAGGTAAAGACGGAGAGAGGGCAGGAGGGTCGGGCAGAGAATGAGAACCGAACTGAGAAGCGAGAGAGCGAGAGCGAAGCAAGAGAGGGGTGAATGGAGACATTGAGAAGAGGGGGAATGGAGAGGAATGGGTCTGAGGAGGAAGAAAGGGCACGGAGAGGAAATGGGGATAGATGTGCTGCAGCACAAAAAAGCAGAAATGCAGGCTGAGGGAGAGAAAGCACAGAGGGAGAGAGGTGTGAAAAAGAAATTGCCTTGTGGGTGGCAGGGCGAAGAAAGAGGGGGATTTGTTTGGTGATTGAGATGGGACCATTAGTCCAGGAAGCCCAGACGGTATTCAGATAACAAGAAGATGCTAGGACAAATATAAGGATTTAGAGCAATGAGCGATAGAGCAATTGAGAGAGAGAGGGAGAGAGAGAGAAATGGGGGAGTGGGCAGAGATGGGGGGGATCAATGGTGGTGGTGATGATGATGATGATGATGATGATGAGTATGATGATGATGATGATGATGATGATGATGATGATGATGATGAATGGGGGTAGATCTCTGGTTCACTCCCTTCCTCCCTCCCCATTAGTGCGCTGAGCATATTGGGCTTATTAAATTCTAATTGTCTGTAATGGCCGCTCAGGATCTCTGAAGCGCCATGTGACAGTGTGAGAGTGAGCGGAGGTATTTGTTTTGCTAATTGGAAACTGCTCAGCTCCCTTAAGTGATCTATTGTTTGCTACTGCTCCAGGAACAATTGATGAATAAAGGAAATAAAAGAAAACGAAAACGAAAAAAAAACAGCGGCACGATGGACAGATAGCACATGCAGTAGACAGAGAGAGAGAGAGAGAGAGAGAGAGAGAGAGAGAGATGGACTGTGAGAGATGCACCTTGGGGGTATTTACTGGTGAGAAGGAATATGAAAAATCAATGAGAACATAATGAGCTTTATTTAGAAAGTTGTCAGACACCAGCGGTGGGCTTGTTTACCACACTGGATCCACTTCAGGAAACAAAAGGCAGTTTTGTCACGTCAATTTTCCACAGCCCCGTCACATGTGTATATGTCGGTTTCCTTGCATGCTGGGAAACCGACGGGGTCTATTCTAATAGGACTGTAGGATCACATTAATATTATTACAAAACCACTTCAGCCCTATTTAAACTTCGGCAATTGGAAAAAAGACGATCTGGGGCGCCCGCTGGCCTAGCGGTCCAGGCGCAAACCTGTCAGCCTACTTTCCTCTCAAATAAAGGCAGAAAAAGCCCAAAAATATCTTTTAAAAAAACAAAAAGAAAATAGCCGATCTAAATCGGCTATTTTCAAAGGATTTTTTTTAATATATACATTTGAAAACTTGTGAAATGGGACTACTTCTGTACTTTTACTCAAGTACATTTTGAATTCCGGACTTTTACTTAACAACGTAACAGAGTATTTCTACATTGCAGTATTGGTACTTTTACTTTTACTTAAGTAAGACATTTAAGTATTTTCTCCACCACTGGACATTGTACAGCTGTACATATACTGCGAGCCTCTCTTGTGGAGCTGCAGAGAGCGCCTACATAGCTTTTACAGCAACAGTCTTCATTTTATACTGTGTTCAGAATTTCATTGACCCCCCCCCTCCCCTCCTCTCCATCTCATATGTCCTTGCAGTGTCCTTACACACAGCATGCCTCAGAAAGCTATTAAGAGTTCTTTACGCGTTTGCCTGTGCCTTCGCTTCTCCTTGTCTTTCTTTTCTTTTCATCCCTACGGCAATCTGAGCGAGGGATCGACCAGAAGGTGCAAAGAGGTGCAAAAAGCTTCCACCGCGTTTCCATATGGCCTTGCTTCCGCTGGGTTAGTGTGCATGCCATGGTATTGTGCACGCACACACACACACACACACACACACACACACACACACACACACACACACACACACACACACACACACACACACACACACACACACACACACACACACACACACACACACACACACAAACACACACATATGCACGCCGAACATGCATGCACGCGTACGCTCGCACGCGTACGCTCGCACGCGCGCACACGCACACACACACACACACACACACACACACACACACACACACACACACAGATAAAGACTTGTGTATCTAACACTTAATTTGATATACATGCTAAACCAGATCTATCAGGTCGTTTTGGATCAATATCATTCATACCGTTCACATTCTTCACCATGTACGAACACACTTCTGAGCTTTCAAATACGTCTATACAGTGATAAAAAATAACAATTACAACTTTCCTCTGTTCAAAGTATAGCCCTGCATTGAAACTTGCCAGGGCTCAACTTTTTATTTGGAGAGCAATCTAGCTCCAACGATACATTTTTACTTCTGGGCAGCCAACAAGTCAATCATTGCAGTCAGTTGAAATGTTCATTCCCCGTGGATTGGTGACAAATATACCCTTTCACGTGTCTCGCGGGAGTCCCATTAGAAATCAACTAGAGTGCTTTTGGCCCTGTCCCCAATTCGGTGGTGCCTTTTCCCCGTAGTACCTTTTTAAAAGCTCCTGTGTTATTGCCATATTGATGGGTATCAAAGCCCAGGCCAATAGGTATGACAGGCTGTTAGGAGGAATAGAGACATCCCACTGTGATTTGTCACACATACCTTTTTTTTAGGGTATCGGGTTAGAAGGGAGTTAAATATGGGCAAAACATTTATGAGCTGTTTTACCTGTTTTGGACATACCTTGTATGTCAAAAGCTTACTTTTCAGGAAATGGAGAAAAAAAACATCCAAAGATCTTGGATCCAGTACAGTTATTATTTAGTCACAAGCTCTTTTTAACATTTGTATTAACCATTTCTCCTATTTTGGGCATGTTATTATATAGAAGCCGAACATTTTCCATTTTTATTAGCCAATCTATAAGCTCAGCTATATTTGCTACTTTTGCGTGACTCTGTCATACATCGAAGTATAAACTAGGTCATTCATTATGAAAAAGAAAACACATCAAATGATGAGATATGGAGATAATAATAATAATAATAATAATAATGTAGCAAATATGCCTACTTACTGGTCGTAACTTCAGCATGGTACAGGACGTAATAATCCATAAATCATATAAATATCATTTATGAATTATTACAATATATATAATATATTGAAACTTACGTCACTGTAATAGTAACGTGAATTCTTGTCAGACTTGCAATAAATATCCCAATAGTATTACTGTAAACAGAGAAATAAGAAATGACACACGCCTTCTTAATAACCGTAGTCTCCAAATTTATTAAGGTAAATAACTACACAAAATTGATCCAAAATGCCAATGCATTTCCTTGTACGTCATAACTAAGTGATCTATGTGTTCTTTCATTCAACGTTTAATGACAGGCTGGTGCTGTCATCAAAGGTCATGACTTAGACCTATTGTAGACCATATTTTGAGAGAGGCCGGTATGTAACACCTTCTCCATCAATATATGTCAACTAGAGGACCAGTTAGATAACTTAGAACCAAAAGCAAAGTATTAGTTCACCCACTGAAATGAGGGCTTAAGTTTTAGTAGTTAAAGTGTAACATAGGATATCGTGTGGGAGAGGAAAGAATTGAACAGAAATTAACTACCACGCTGCCTGGAAAAATGACATATCATGGGGCCCTTTAGGAAGAAAGAGACCGACACATACATACAGCCTATCATCAATTGTTTGCCATAACGTCATGTGTTCAGAGTCATACGACCTGGGAGTCCTTTTGTGACAGTCTTTTCCAGAGTCCAGTGAGCGGTCAATGTCTGCCAGGGGTACGGTGGGAGAGCTAGAGTGTTCGGGCGCTGCGGCCCTCACTCTCTCTCCCCCCCCCCTGGGCCTTTGGGATCAAGTCAGGCTGGGTTGAGGAGTAGCAGCGAGGAGAAGCAGGAAGAGAGTGAGAACTGGCTGACCAGTGCTTCTTATAGTTAGAAGGAGGAGTCTCCATCCTTCTTGGCCCATTGGGGGGGCGTGTTAGAGGCAGCTGTGCGGGTGGCCACTTCCCTTATTACAGTATGAAAACTACATTTCTCTGCTAACTTTCTTGGGGACCTTCTACTACTACATTCGGCCGGATATTGGAAATCACGATGAATTTAGAATTGTCTAGGTACTAGACGTGAAGGCTTTACGTCAAATAGAAAGCAGGATAAGCATCAAAGTGTAATTAACAAGGAAAGCATCCCTTTAAAACACCAAAGTACATATTATTGTTGTGGTCACAATACAGGACAATAATTATATATATTTTAACGTCACAGAACATAACACGTAATCAGTTTATTCACATTTCTTTTGCTCACTGATACTTGTGTGTTCCGTGGGTCTGTGTGTATGATATTGTGAGCGCTTGCCAAGACATTCTTCCAGGTCATAAAAGTTGCAGGTTACATCCTTATCTTGAAGGTTCAGGACAGAGAGCGAGGGAGAGAGAGAACCAACTAGGAAGTGTGTCTTTGCAGACATTCAAGTGAGCAATAAAGGTCTCTCCTTATCTCAAAGCCTGTTGTATCCTCAGGGAATCTGTGTTCCCTCTGGATGAAAAGGGGGGGGGGGTGGGAGAAGATGAGCCAAGGGGTCCATTTGGTTATGACAACCGAAAATCATTTTAATTAGCTTTCTTATGTCCATACCTTGGCCGATACTACTACAATAATAATAAGGATAATATTAATAATAATAATAATACATTTTATTTATAAAGCACTTTACATTTTTGGAAATCACAGAGTGCTAAAAGGTTTCTGCTGGACAGCAACAATATATATATATTGTATACAGGCACAGTACAGTACATGTATATTGTACTGTACATGTGTATGTGACTGTGTGATCGTTTACATGCACAGTGTGTATGTACAGTATGTGACATGTGTGCATGTTTTTCCAGAGAGGATGAGAGTGAATCCAGAGAGGGAGGCATGCAGAGGAAATGCCGTTTAGGGGGAAGGAATGCAGAGCACATTTGTTTGAATCAAAGTAAATGAGATGCCATGATAACATATGGCAGCGTAAATGCCAAACTAAGGCATGTAGATTATGATAAACAATGGATGTCTCTGGAGAGACAACAGTCAACTGTCTTTGCTGTGGAAATGGCACATGCATCCCAGCCAAAGTGCTGTGGCACACACACGCAACTGCAGACAACAAAAGAAAACTAGACGCGTCGCAATTGGCAATTGCAAAGTGTGGTTGCGCCGACGACGGTCGGGACTCGAGTAATACGCTGGGAGGAATACCGTCGGAGACTGCGCCAATTACATTGTCACGTCACTCCTGAGATCGCTTGCGTTTCATTTTGAAGGGACTGACTCCCCCAAAAATCATGTTTTTGCATCAAACGGTGACATTTTGCGCATTCGTGGCGCCCCCTATGGGTCAAAGTGGAAATGCTTTTGGGGAGTCGTTGAGTAAATCACCCTCGACATGTGATTTAAATTTGGGATCGATTGGACGTTTCGTTCGTGATTTTTGACATTTTTGGTAAAACGGGTCCCTCCCACTAACTTTGGAAACAATTTACGGAAGAACGGTAAGGACTATGAAAATGCCGTTTGGATATGTTTACCGCATGGGCCCAGAGATCATGTGTACCGATTTCTGTGACATTTGGACAAAATATGTTGGAGGAGGAGCTAAAAGTGTGGTTTGAAGAAAATTCAAAATGGCGGAAAATCTATCCAGACGGAAATGGGCGTGGCCTATATGGGGAGTTGCGTCGTGACCCAAGGAATCCAGGGGAAAATAAATTTTGATTTTACGACCTACGGTTCAAGAGTTATAGGCCAAAACGTAAAGTGGGCTGTTATAGCGCCACCATGTGGCCGACTGGTGTGATTATTTTTTAAATAATTTAGCAATAAACTATTAACCTCCCCTCCAAGTCTTGTAACTGTAGCCCTTACGGTTTCCGAGAAAGAAATACTTGAATGGGAGTTTTTGAAATTCCCATGAAAGTGAATGGGGAAATTTAATGCACTAATAAATCAATATCAAAAAATCTATCCATACGCAAATGGGCGTGGCCTATATGGGGAGTTGCGTAATGACCCAAGGAATCTAGGGAAAATAAATTTTGATTTTACGACCTACGGTTCAAGAGTTATAGGCCAAAAGGTAAAGTGGGCTCTTATAGCGCCACCATGAGGCCGAATGGTGTAATATTTGTTTAAATAATTTGGCAATAACCTATGAACCTCCCCTCAAAGTCTGGTAACTGTAGCTCTTACGGTTTCTGAGAAAAAAATACTTGAATTTCAGTGTTTTCACTTTTCCATTGAAGTGGATGGGGAAATTTAATGCACTAATAAATCAATATCAATTAAACTATGCAACCAATCTCTTAGCCTTATGCAAGTGCACGATTCCCGGTCAGACCGGTCATTTTGACATATAGCACTAAATTGGGAAAAATAAACTGTGGGAGGAGTAGCGGCCCGAAGTATTGTTTATCTATAAATAAATAAACAAATAAAGTATAAGGAGTACTAGTCTGGTTGCCCTGTTAGGGCAACCACACTAATAAACGTTAGTAAAACATGTTACATGCACACGTATGCACGCGACACACTAACACGCACACGCACGCACACACACACACACACACACACACACACACACACACACACACACACACACACACACACACACACACACACACACACACACACACACACACACAGTAGTACAGCTGGAGCTGAATGCATAGTACAGTACCTGTATTTCTTTCCACATTCTTTCACGGCATATCAACATCTCCCTGCTTAAGAAAGACATTTAAAATTCAAAACCATTGTATCATTAACCCACTTAAACCCTACCTGTATACTTTGTTGACCGGGGTGCCCCAGGGCTCTATACTTGGCCCAATCTCTTCGCTGAAATAGACAAGTTGTGAGCTTGTAGATCTGCTATTTTTTGCCGAATGTTTGCCTATTATGACATACTGTACCTATAATAGCTCTAGGGTTGATATGGCTCAATACCTTGCTAGTGATGTCCCTGTGCCGTGGCCCTTCCAGCACATCAATATATCCACCCATGAGAATACTTTTCAAAATCATGCATCGACTAGGTAATCCCCAATCAGAGGCAGTAATACTATTTAGGGAGCAGATGTCCTCACGCAGAACACACACACACACACACACACACACACACACACACACAGACACACACACACACACACACACACACACACACACACACACACACACACACACACACACACACACACACACACACACACACACACACACACACACACGGTCATACAAAGACATGCACACATACGGAGCAGCCTGCTCTGCTCTGCTAGAGCACGTTAGCTACCTCACCAGATGCCTGCAGGATAATCTACGTGCCATGGAGCGATACTCTGCCAGCCAGCCGGCCAGCGCGCACGTGTATGTGTGTGTGTGTGTGTGTGTGTGTGTGTGTGTGTGTGTGTGTGTGTGTGTGTGTGTGTGTGTGTGTGTGTGTGTCTGTGTGTGTGTGTGTGTGTGTGTGTGTGTGTGTGTGTTTTGTACTGTTTGCTGCCAAGGTGTGGACTAAAAACTTTGGCACACAGCTTGTCAACACTCCAAGCTTCACTTGGGTTCACGCTGCCTTCACCTCCAATCTCCCTTTACCCTCACTACTTCTTTTTTAAATTCTGACTTCTTTACAGTGTCTTTCTGTTACTCTCAGTCTCACTTCTCTTCAGTGTCTGTCTTTAAACAACACATCTCTCTCCCCTCTCTCTCTCTCTCTCTCTCTCTCTCTCTCTCTCTCTCTCTCTCTCTCTCTCTCTCTCTCTCTCTCTCTCTCCCTCCTCCTGGAAGTGGCCCCAACACCTGTGCCTTGTGTCCCCATCGTCTCCTCAGTGCCTGCTAGCAGGACATGTGTGCTGCCTATTCTGCAGCCCAGAAAACCTTCAAGCCTCTGTCCCCAATGTCTATTTAGATTGCTTTCGACGGCGCCGATGGCAGACACTTCTTTTAAAGAAGGGAACAGAAGTACAAACATAGGATGCTTATAGCGAGGTTTGCACAGCTCACATGCAAATGCAAGTCAAAACAAAACAAAACCAAAACCAAAACCAAAACAAACAAACAAACAAACAAACAAACAAACAGACAAAAATATTCAAGAGTGCTATTCACAAAACGAAGCCATTGTGTGAATAATGGACAGGGCAACTGCATGACCGCTCTCGAATATCTTAATACTGGGTGATCAAATTATGCTTGTTATGAGTGATTTCCATTACTCCCACACCCTAGGAGTGGAGCATTTTCCCACACTTGCATACACAGGTATATCCAAGTGCCTGCATGCACCTCACACACATATTGTAGACATAGACACACCGTGAACATAATAAATAATTTCTGTAACAAGCAGATCTGTATCACTTAACTCCCTCCTCACTCACTCCAGCAGCCTACTACAATCTGACACACTGCAAATACCAGAGCGTGCTCTCTCTCTCTCTCTCTCTCTCTCTCTCTCTCTCTCTCTCTCTCTCTCTCTCTCTCTCTCTCTCTCTCTCTCTCTCTCTCTCTCTCTCTCTCTCTCTCTCTCTCGCGCTCTCATTCTCCATGCGAGTGAGTGAGCAATTGCATAATTACTAATTCACCTCCTAAACTGGATCAGATGCCTCAGCATGGAGTGTCTACGGTACACAGGTCCTAGTCCTTGTTGTTGGCATGACAAATGGCCCCTCGTTGAAGCGACTCCCAAAGATGCAAATGCTTTAGCCATGGGGCTAACGCGTGTCTGTGTGTGTCATTGTGTGCGGTTAGCGATGTGCCCCCTCGATAAGAAAAGACGGAGGTCTTCGAGCTGCTTGGTTAAATCTAATAAAAGGGGATCATTATGGGCTCTGCTAACGAACCAGAGTTAATTAAACACAGATAAATTGCTGTTAATATGACAACAGTAATATTTTTCTATTGCAGCGAAGCACTTATGCGTGTATTGATTGCTCTTGAAAGGACAACAAGCAGCAGTATAAATGATGGGGTGTATATGTCACCTGATAATAGCCTCACGCTGGGCATGCACCATATATTTCAGAGAGCCAATTGTATTACTCTGTGCTGTAGCCACTGACCCCCTGTGTAGGTTGGCTTCACAAAAGCATGTTAGTCAACCAACCTTGAAGAACACATCAAGACAAATGGTATAGCTTACAGCAATAAGCAAGTTACACCATGGTCATTTCTCAAACTAGCCTGCACGGTACATTGGTGCATTACATTTGGAGGCTGTATATCCACATAAGATATCCTCATATCTGGGCTGGTTGATTTCATGTCATTGCTCAAAGCAGTGCTCAGTTCAGAGACATTGGTATTACAAGCTTTTCACATTTGGGGGGAAAAAACAATCTTGAGGTTTTGAATAGACTGTGTTGAAACGAAATATCAGTAAAAAAAACAAACACAAAACATGATTCATAAATGCTCCCACCCTCAAAGCATCTGACCCCTGTCTGGTGGTGGGAGCTCAACGGCTTACTCACAGCCACAGAAACTAGGCAGAAAAATACTAACTATTGATTTTAACATTAACGTTCACGATTCCCCAAATCACTCTTGAGTTTTGGTGAAAAAAAACTAGCTGTGTTGAAAGTGGTGCTGTAAAACAAGGTTCTTATGATGGCATACGTTTAGGTTTTATTTGAATGAATAGAAAATGCCAAAAGCAATTATCAAGGTCCTTGATACATGTCTTTGCTGCCACTGAAAAAGCTACATTTCTTCTTAAGATTAAGATTTATTCATATTGGAGTCAAATTGCATTTAAAAAAGTATCACTTTTCCAATGTCAGCCCCATATAGAGTTATGAACATAACTGAGGTTCAGGCTAATACCATCAAGTTCTATAAATACAAGCCTTTCACATTCTAACTCTCTGCCCTTCACTCTCTCTTCACTTCCCGCCTCCCTCCTCGCCCCATTATCTCTCTGTTTTGGTGAATTGTGTGTGTGTGTGTGTGTGTGTGTGTGTGTGTGTGTGTGTGTGTGTGTGTGTGTGTGTGTGTGTGTGTGTGTGTGTGTGTGTGTGTGTGTGTGTGTGTGTGTGTGTGTGTGTGAGTGTGTGTGTGTGTGTGTGTGTGTGAGGGGAGGGGGGACGACAACGGGGGGGACGGGTCTCCAAGCCAAAGAATTCATAGTCAACCCACATCTCACTCCAACCGACCGACCTTTACTTCCTTAATTCAGAAAATTAAAGTGTTATTTTCATTTACTTTCTCCCCTTTCAGACTGCTTGAAGTGTTTCACAATTATAGGCCACACAGGGGAAGACAAATGATGTTGATGGGGGTTGGCGAAGGGGGGCAGGCCAAGTGGAAAATGTAAAGGAATTGTACCCTCCCTCGGCTTAAATGGAAAAATATCAAGTGGTATTCAGACGAATGCAATTTACCAAAACCTCTTCAGGGGTACTTGACAAGATATATTAAACAAGGTGTCTGCTTTTGTGGAAAACAAAAGGACATAATTGTGCCTTGTTGAAACAGGAGAGTCCACTTTAATTCAGTCAATGCAGAGACTGCATTTAAATTAGAATTCACTGACAGATAAATGGATATCTACAGTACAAGGAGGGTTACGATAACACATTGAACGATTTATTTTCATTTTATTTATTTAATGATATTGCATATTGAATGAAAAAGGTCAAAACGTGGCTAGAGAAAGCAACATGGAGCATAGAGACACAGCACTGGCTGGGGTGGGTCAAATGTATGTAGATAGATAGATAGATAGATTTTTATTATAGTGTGCTGCACCACAAGATGCCCAGCCCGCACGGGCTTATAAGACACTCACACAATGTACATACACCAAGATACACCACAAACAGAATACATAAACATTTTGATTGTCCGAGCTGTGGGTTACGGGTACATCGTCCTCCACCTCAACTGCCATGCTTTCTCTATGAATTTTCCTAAAACAAAAACTTCCTTATTGAACAGCCAACTTAACATAATAACATTCAGACAAATCCAAAACAAATCTGGATTCTTATCCTGCATTTTTTCAAATAAAGAATTTCGTACATCATTGTACAGTGGACAGTGAAAAACAAAATGAACCTCATCCTCCACAACTCCCAGGTCACAAAGAACACACAATCGCTGCTCCTCAGGAATGCCAGTATATCAGTAACATAAATTTGTAAATACAATGACCAGGTCAAGATGTTGAGCATGTGGGGTGTAAATAAAGGAGACCAACGCAAGATTAAAGGTGTGAAAAGCGCTGGCCTGTCCATGTTAGCCTCGCGTAGCCAGACTATATCACTGCGTGGATATGAGTCTGGTGCTTCCATGAGGACGTTTTTTTTTCCCAAGGGGCGGGATCAAAACAATGGCCCTCGACGCAATTGGTTAGACCTACAACCAACTACCAATTACAGTCTCCCATCTTCGAATACTGGGCCCTGATTGGTCACCCACGTCTTCTGGAGCAGGACATGGATTCTCTATAGAGCAGTGCCAGACCCAAATGGCAATTTGTGCTTTTTTTTTTTTGCACTCGCAGATTCGTCTGGTCCCAGGCTATGTCCATGTGACTATAATATTTAGACTTCTACCACAGACTAAGGGACACGGGTGTAGCAAAAAAAACAATAACGCTGTTATAAATAATGAAAGTGTTCAAATGAAAAGCTTTCTTCTATCTATCATGTCAGTTGGCCAAGAAATAAAAAAGTAACTACACATACCCAGAGTGTAACATACGTATTGTATGCATTTGTCACCAGCTGTCTTTGGCCAGAGCCACAATATCCCACAGCCAGTGATATGCAGATGTCATTGTTTTTAATGATGATATTTTCCGATTTACTGCAGTTGAGTTTGAGAAAGTTCTTTGCATCCATGCTTTTGCATTGGTACAGTAAGTCAGGTAGTGAGGGTGGAATGGATGACTGCGGTGACGGTATCGGTGGAGAGGTATAGTTGCATTCCATCGACATGTTGGCGGAGGATCTGTCAGAGTGTTAAAATGTAGAGGATGAAGAGGAGGGGACCAACCACTGGGCCTTGGGGGACACCGTGGGTAGCTGGGACAGTGGAGGTGTTGCAATTGTTGATGGAGAAGTTGATGACAGAGGTATGGTTTCAGCCACAATGTGGCAGTGCCAGTTATTTCCAGGGAGGACTGGAGGCCTGTGATGAGGATAGAGTGGTTGACGGTGTCAAAGGTGGTGCAGAGGTCAAGGAGGATGAGGATGGAGAGAGGAGAATGTTGTTGTGACCTTTAGAAGAGCATTTTCTGTGTTGTGTATTGAACGGAAGCCAGATTGAACGGGATTTGAGTTGGGGGCATTACTTTGGTGAAGAATGGAGAGAGTGAGGGCAGACAGTCCATAACTAGGGTGTAGGGGATTGGGTTGAGGATGAAGGTGGAGATTCTTATACCAGTGATTCCGGAGGATTGGTGAGATGCAGTGATTTCAGTGAAGGAGGTGACTGGATGATTGGAGAATTGAGGGGTGTCAGGTTTGGGATCACGGCTGTTGGTGGAAGAGGAGGTGGCCAGTTCAGTGGATGTGTCTACAATCTACATTTTGAAAAATGACAATCAATCGATCAATCATACCATATTTGCTGGTGGTGGTGTCTATAGGTTTGAGCTGGTAGTGGATAAAAGTGACTTAGGATTGTTGCTGCCAGATTGGATCACGGTGGAGTAGTGGAAAGTGTTGAGGGTGTCTTAATATTGCTGCTAGTGTCGTTCGTATAGCTCTGAGTGGACAGTGAGACCATTTCTTTTGGCAAGCCGTTCAAGCTGGCGGCCCTTAGATCTGATGATCCATCAGATGGACCAAAGCACAAACCAAAAGACAGCAGGTGTACTGAATGAGAGAGAGTGGGCATTTGCAGACACAGGGCTTTGATTTGCCAGCAGAGGGATGTGACTGATAGAGGCAGGACCAGATGACGATGATTGACAGCAGGAACAGCGAGTGGAAAGGGTATAAAGGCTGGACCAGAGGCTGGTAGAGGATGGACAAAATAATGATGATTGTCAGCAAAGCAATAAGTGGAATGGTGAATGACCCTAACAGGAAATTTTGATCTCTGGCTCCTTCATGTCAATGTGTCCTTGAGCAACACACTGAACCCCTAATGTTTTGAAAATATTGTGGAGGCAAAACTCCAATAAAAAATAACAAAATAAAATATAATAACATGCCCAAAATAGGGACGCCTGAAAGTGTGTTGCTCCCCTGTGTTGCTACCTTGTCGCGGTGGGGAGGCTTGTGTGCCTCCGTGACTCTGAGGGCTGTACTGGCGCGGGGTCATACCCCTGGCAGGTTCAACCAAGCCAGGCAGGTCTCAGGAGAGATACCGACGAAAAGCAGCACCTGGTCCTCCAGGTTGGGTTTGGGCGTGGGGCTAACAACTCCACCCCGTAAAAAAAGCATCACGTTACAGAAACGCGAACAAGAGTATGAAAAGAGTAAAGTCCTGGGAGAGGATGGTTCTCCAGCTAGAGGATATATGACGCCAATTAGTGAAAGTCAGACTCATCTGGAAGCTACTAGGTCGACAACCATCATCTCTACCAAGGACCACCTTAAATATCTGAACATGGAATGTCAGAACCAAACTGGCAAAGCAGCACAGGTGGCAGCCGAGGTGAGAAGGTACAATCTGGAACTCCTGGGAATCAGTCAGGCGGACCCGTTCCGGTCAGAAGAGGTTAGCCGCAGGGGAGATGTTGTTGTTCTCGGGCCACGCGGAAGACAACGCACCCCACAGCAAGGCATTTGCCCTGATATTGGCCAACATTGCACAGAGGGCTGTGTGTGTGTGTGTGTGTGTGTGTGTGTGTGTGTGTGTGTGTGTGTGTGTGTGTGTGTGTGTGTGTGTGTGTGTGTGTGTGTGTGTGTGTGTGTGTGTGTGTGTGTGCGTGCGTGCGTGCGTGTGTGTATATACTTCGTATTGTGAACTGAGTGCACACAACGTCTAAATAAATAAATACATAAATAAATAAAATACAAACAATTACTCACTTTTTGTTCTATATATTGCAATAAAAGTGTGTCTTTCCCAAAATCTCAAGGCACACTTGGACCCACCTGTCTCACAGCAGTGTGCCTCAGCACGCTGTTTGAGAACCACTGGTCTCTAGACATAGCTTGGAAAGGGACATTTGTGACCAGTAGCGAGTCGTGTACCTCAAGTCAAGTAACACTGCCAAGCAACCGCTCAAATATGAGTTTGTCGACTGGCCAATGTTCTGACACTCAGTAACCAAACGCACATGACCAGACAGAGAGCTACTGTAGATATTTGCATGAAGCACAGTTAAAAGTGTTAATTGAAGTATTAACCACATTAACCCTAGTCTCAAGTAGCCAAGCAATCTGAGATTTCTGCCTACTTATATGTCTGGGGACATATCAATTCGATGAATGGGCTAAAACTATGTGGAAACTATTTGGAAATGTAACAAATAACAGTTTAATAGAAGATGTTGGGGCGGTCCTTCATATTGGGACGGTATCAGGATTGGCTTTCAGTGCAGTGGACATAGGTTTGTTACTGATGATTCTGTTCATCATCCAAGCCCATTCAGTGAAGGTAAATTGTGAGGTTGTATATCGGCTATTTTTGCTATTTGTCATACAACAAACAAACAAAGTACACAGGGTTTAGGTGTTTAAAGTGTAAAGAAAATAACCAACGGAAACTTAGCTAACGCACATCGACTGGTAGCTATTTATTGGTGCTGGGCTAAAGAGGATTCCGTTCAAAAAGGTAGAGCCTGCACACCAAAGCAGGTAAAAGGTACTACTTTATTACAAAATAACTGACGTTTCGATCCACTGTGGATCCACTGTGGAATAACCACACACACCCACACACACACATGCACGCCACGTGCGGTCGGACAGTCTGCAGACAGACAGGGGCCAGAGGATAGAAGCAGGCAGGTTCAGTGATTCCGGTGTCAGAGGCAGTCTGAAGCCTCTCTCCGTGTCGATCTTCTCTCCACTAGACCTTACATGGCAGCTCTCCTCTCCAGGGCATTCTGTGAAGACAGCAGGGGTGAGCGGAGGACAGGAGCACAGGGATGGAGAGGGGTAAAGCGGCATGGCAGGTACTAGGGGATTGTTGCAATGCCCTTGACATGAGGGAAACGCTGGAATGAGAGCGAACAAGTGCAGACGAGGAAAGGGTATGTAAAGAGAGAGCCACGAGAATGCCTCTGGAGGAGGTTTGTGTTTGCGCGTGCATGTCGGGCATGCATGGTGTTTTGCCATGTGTGTTGTGCGGCAATAGTGGCCTAGTAAATGGGTGCAAGACCAAATAGAGTGGATTCTGACTTCTGCTAGGCCCTGCCTGTGTGTGGAAAAATATGGTCACCAGAGTGTGCGTGTGCGTGTGTGTGTGTGTGTGTGTGTGTGTGTGTGTGTGCGCGTGCGCGTGCGCGCGCGTGTGTGTGTGTGTGTGTGTGTGTGTGTGTGTGTGTGTGTGTGTGTGTCAGGCCAGGGCTTTTCTCTGGGCTAGCAGATGTTTTGCTCTCACCTTGCCATACCTCATAAAGTGTGATGGCTCTGGACCTGGGGCCAGTCTGGCATACTCACAAACATGAAAGTGTGCACATGCACACACAGATGTTGAAAATAGGGGAATACATTTTGCACACTCAATCATATATTGATGCACGGATACACACTTGCACCGAGAAAGGGGTAGAAACATACATAAATACGGTACATACACACTCACTGTCACAGACAGCAGTGAAAGAGGTACACAGATTCTTTACTTACGTAAAAGTGGTAATACCACAACATAAAAATACTCCTTTTACAATACTCAATTTATTCAAAATGTAATACGTTCTTGAAAATAGCAGCTCACAAAGCATTGCATTGTAGATTGGCTATTTTCGAATAGATGAAGTATATGTTTTGTATTAACTGTAACCCTAAATCTACAAACTAAATAGCAACTAAAGTTTTAAAATAAGTGTAGTGGAATAAACAATATTTGCCTCTGAGATATAGTGAAGTAGAATTTCAAGTATTGAAAATGGAAATTAAGTAAAGTAAAAAACCTGAAAATTGTACTTAAGTAGGCTACAATACTTGAGTAAATGTACTCAGTTACTTTCCACCACTGGTCACAGACACATGGAGACACAAGCAGAGAGCAGCAGGGCTGTGAGTGGAGAAATACCACATTGATGTCAACGCCACGAAACCAGGTGCGTAGCCAGGATTTATATAGAAGGGGGTGCAACACCAGCTGTCAGAAACTGCGAGGTTCATTTCCCCTCCACTCCACAAGGAGACACCACCATGGGATTCAGACTGGTACCTGTGGTGGTGACCTCACTTCCTCCCACTATAAAAGCAGGACTGGATTCCCATTTCCTCCCTTGTCCTTTGTTCCAAACACATGCAGCCGGCCTGTGTTTGCCGTGTGCTGCTGATGTACCTCTGATGATTGCCATGCGTATGTTAAACCTGGTATAATGTAAGTTCCAGTGCTTTACTTCTAGTGATGTGGATTATATGATTATATTTAAGAGTTGATGAACTTGAGTTATTTGGATATTTAGATGTTTAATATTATGTAAATACTAGTAAATGAAATACTTGGCTTATTATTATTATTATTATTATTATTATTATTATTATTATTATTATTTTGATGATATACCTTAATATATAATCTAAAGGCCATATTTATGTTTGACGTTTTATCTCACATATTATAATTTGTTTCTTTGTGTCTTTGTTTAGAACCATGGCATCATCATGAAACCCAATGTCAACCCTATTCATCATTATCCGGCTAAAAATAAACTGGATATTTGATTGCAACTTTGTTTCCTGGTGGTTTGTGGCTCCAGTATGAACTTTAAATCCTAACACCGGCCGATATGTCTATTGAGAAAGAGACATTTCAACTTATAAGTGTAATCAATTTTGTATCATTATTTTCAAAATTGCAATTACAACAGCAAAGTTAACAAATCAAATACAGTGCAAACATGTACTGTAGCATAATACATCATGAGACGACGGGGCTTGCTCTTGAAAATGTTGCGTCGTGGTCCAAACTGTCAGTTAAATCTCTCTCAAACACCAGGAGACATAGACTATTTAGGCGAGAGGTTGACATTGTACTTCTGCGTGCAGTTCTGTTTACACTGGAAAATAGACGTTCAACGCTGCATGTCGTCATTGGCAGTGTTATTAATGCCCTTAAGAAATAATGCACACAGGAGAAAACGTCAACTGTGCACATGTCCAAAACCTTTTCTGTCAAATTTAGCACCCTTGTGTTCTTTGATAGAACGGTGGATCCAAAATGAAATGTTACACCAAAAACACTGTCATCGAGACATCGAGAGTTTATGCCATTTCAGTTGCATCAGCACGGGGAGTTGTTAGGAATACACACTGGTGCTCGTGTTGTTGGTGCTGTTCATGCCCGGTATGGCGGTGACGCTGGCTGCGGCGGTGGGCACTGGTGGACAGCCTAGCGTTTCGCTGGTCTTTGCCGGCACGACGGTGCCGCTGGCTGCGGCGATGGCCGCTGGTGGTGGTGGCGGGCCTGGCGTTGCAGTGGTCGCCGCTGGCACAGTGGTGGGCGCTGGTGGTGGTACACCAGGTGGTGGGCCTAGTGTCGTGGTCGTCCCCGGTGTCTTGGCACTGCTATCCTTTGCTGGCAGCGGCGTCTTGCTGGCTCATGCTGCTCTGGACGAATCTCTTCTTCGTTGGTGGTTGCTTCGGCTTCATCTTGTAGTAGTACAGTAGAATAATGAAAGTGAAACCGTCTGTTGACTCTGTGCCCTCTTTATACTGTACTAGGCAGGTAAAACAGGTTTTGCCGACTTGCCCCGCCCCCCATTTGAAAACAAAGGTGAATTGCTGTGGTTGGCTACAACAGAAATGTGCATGCACCATGTGCCGTTCCCACAGTATGGACATGGTGGTGATTGGCTGCCCAGTCTGATGGGCAGCCAATAGAGGGGTAGCCAATGTGTCTATTGTTGAAGGAGGAGGGGCAGATTTTCTTCTTTTTTTTTCGCCTCCGTCTTTCAGCAGTTAGGCAAGAGCTCAATTGGCGGGGCAACTGCCCGAGTTGCCCAGCGCTGGCTACGCTTCTGCACAAAACATGTCTGTGATTCTCATCAAGACCCCCGGGAGAAAATCCATTCTAATCGAGAGGGTATAATTGACTTTGGATTACAAAACTGGAATATAACTAAGTACATTTACTCAAGTAATGTACTTGTAAGATTTTGAGGTACTTTTACTTTACTTGAGTATATTACTTTATACTTCCACTTCATCTTACAGGGAAATAATGTACTTTTTACTCCACTATATTAGAGTTATTTGAAAACTATTTGAAAAGGTGCACGCTACCTTTTAGATTAGATTATTTATCTAGATTATTATTACATAATAACCAATAACCACTTAAGCCTCATTTTATACGTCGGCTATTCGAAAATAGCCCAACGCGTTATAATTGAATTACTTTTACTCAAGCAAAAATGTTGAATACAGGACTTTTACTTGTAACAGAGTATTTCTACATTGTGGTATTGCTACAACTGCTGAGTTGTGGTACTGAGGGCAACCACACGAGGGCCAAAAGCCTAGATTTACCCAAGAGCACAGTCTGGCATTGCAGAGGTTACACAAGGTCTTTCTTTTATTCATCTATTTAAAGAGGTGAAGATAAGAGATGATTAAAATGATTTGTAAAATGTAAATTGTAATGAGTTAAGAACTGAGTGGCCGAGGCTATATTTGAATGTATATGATGAAATATATATTTTAACTCACTCAATCGCTCACTTATTTCTCACTACACACACACTTTAAATGTGTCCCTCTGGGCTTGATAAAAATGACAAATAAACACTTAACAATTCTGTTTATGGCATTCACTGTCCTTCTGAGTGAGTGCGCGCGCGTAAGTGCGTGCGTGCGTGCTTGCATATGTGCATGTGTGTTTGAATATGTGCATGTGTGTGCGTGCGTGTGTGTGAAGCCGCATGTTCAATACACCTTTCATCACTCTGTTCTATGATGAAAACTGACACAAATACTCTTGACCGCACCGGCACGCACCTATATGTACACACACGCACGCACGCACGCACACACACACACACACACACACAGTAATATCTATTGTTTTTTTCCAGACACTGCTTTCATCCTCTCTACTGCTGACATTTTATCTTTATGACAAATGGAACAGATGTACATATCCCACTCACTCACTCGTACACGCACAATGCGTAGTACAGTACCTGTATTCTTTCCACATTCTTTCACAGCATAACAACATCTCCCTGCTTAAGAAAGACATTTCAAATACAAAACAATGTTATCGTTAACCTACTTAAACCCTGTATACATTGTTGACCGGGGTCCCCCAGGGCTCTATACTTGGCCCTCTCCCTTTCCCCCTCTACACTAAATCTCTTCGCTGATATAGACACGTTGTGAGCTTGTAGATCTGTTATTTTTGCCGAATGTTTGCCTATTATGACATACCTATAGGGTTAACTCTAGGGTTGATGGATGTCCAAACTCCATCATTCTGGTGGCTTAAAAAATATGTTTATACCAGAGATAACAGCGTGGCAAAATAATGTTCCAAGAAGACAGGGTCTAATAATGACTTGCCTTCATGTGATTTCAGACTTCATGTGGCCAGACTATGACATCATTGTCATCTACGTACTGTATTTATGACAAATGCCTCTATATTTGGGTATGGTTTCAGGCAAGATCCAACTGCTGTTGACTTCTTTTGCAAAATGAAAGTATTATGTCAAGAAATATGAACATTATGTGAAAGGATATGCATGAAGGTACCCTATTACCTTAGCTTTCACAAGAAATGTGGCGTTAATTGGTCCCGCAATTTGTGATATTATCCCCAGACACACAGATGGACAGACAGACAGACACACAGACGGACAGACAGACATACAGACCCATTTTTAGACGGCTCGCCCCCTACAGAACCCCGGCATAAAAACCCCTCTGGCAGTCCTCCGGTCAGATTCCGTAGCTAATGAAGGAGGGCAAAGATAAAAGGGTGCCTTTGAAAAGACACATTCTTAGCAGAGTCACATGAGCCCGTCCCAATTTAGCCTAACCTGGCTCACACCGCCCTCTAATGAGACCCCATACACACGTACTAACTGCACAGTACAAGCACACATATGCACGCATGTGCGTATGCACGAGACAAGTCATTTGAAAAGGCACACAAGGACACAGACATGGGCGAGTGCACTGTAGCACATATACACAAACATGCTTGTGCAAAGACACACACACACGCGCGCGCGCTAGGCTCTTGTCATTACCCACTCCGTCAAAGCAGATCATACAGGCATTAATTGAGAGTGCAATCATGCTCTGAGCCTACGGTTCAAAGGAGCTGATAATGAGCTGTGATAGGTCCAGCTGATGGAAGGAACTAGGCAGGCTGCCACACATGCACACAAGCGTGTGCGTGCGTGCGTGTGTGTGTTTCGGGGGAGTATCATATGTGAACATGCATTCTACTCCCCATCTTACTGTAGTGACATTTCACTTGGGACAGAAGTAGTACAGAAGAAAGCTGAATATATAGTCGCTATATGTTCCTGCAAACAGTCAAATCCTCACTATTAATTTAATTCTGAAAGTGAGGATTCCGCTGTGCATGACAGCTTCTTTACAACCTATTTGCACACCAATGCACACACATTCACGCTCGCATGCACGCACACACTCACTGCACTCACATTTTAAGCCTACTTTTATGTCTCATTTCCATCATCTCACAGCAGGGGAGGGGGATTTCAACATCCTGAACAGAACTCCTGAGCGTTCCACATTGTCGGTTTGGAGATGTGATAAAAATATCAACCCCATCCTTATGTTGAGGTCTGGCCTCACTGTACCACAGAACATGAAACCAATGCCGCCTTCGCCACAGATCTGGCCCTCTAGCGGCTAGCTGTCACAACGTGTGCGCACACGTATTATGCATATGCATGTTCTTGTATGACTAAGCCTGTATTACAATTGTGACCGTTGCTTGAATGTGTGTGTGTGTGTGTGTGTGTGTGTGTGTGTGTGTGTGTGTGTGTGTGTGTGCGCGCACGCATGTGCGTGTGTGCGTGCGTGCCTATGTGTCTGTATGTGTAGGCAGCCACTCTATAGCTGCTAACCTGTCTTGTAGCTCCCTCTGTATTCCTGGCATGGCTGTGGTCGATAAGACAGTGCCATGCAATATTAATGCAGCCTTCTACTGTGGTTGGTAAGAGCTTCGGACAGCCTCCGCTACTGTTTCGCATCGAATTCAGAACATACACGCTTCCACCCATGCCCAAGAAAGAAGACGCGGAGAGAGACGGATAGGAAGAAAGAGATATGGGGGGTGACTGTGAAAGAGGGCTTGGCAGACACCGAAAATGGGAAGGATAAAATAGGAGGGGGGGGGGGGGGGGGGGTGGTTCAGAGGTGGAGGATGGGGAAAAGAGTGTGGGGGTGGTAAAAGGAAATAAAAGTGGGGACGAGAAGAGAGGCATAGAGAAAATGAGACGAGGAGAATTGGATGAATAGGAAAGGAATAGCGACGCCGATTTGAAAGATGAGTGTGTGAAAATGGAGATGGAAAAGGGGATTGATAGAAGTGGTAATATAGAGATACGATACGTTAAAAAAGAAAAGTAGCTGAAAGGGAGAGAGAGAGGCATGAGAAGAGGGGTGAAATTTAGACGGAAAAGCAGCTTGAGGGGGAGAAGATATGAGAAGAGAGAGAGAGCAATCTGTCCATCAGAGATGTTAATGAGCGGCACTGAACACAAACAGATAGAAAACATAATTATAGATTATAGGGTCATCCGATATCAATACAGCTCTGTTTTCCATTCACATGTCATTCTCTCCGAAAATGACACCACCCATAAGCATATAGCTTGGTTAACGGCTGCCTGGCAGCTTTATACTGTAGCAATTAAAATTGAGGCGTGTCTGTTACACGAAAAAGAAGGAGAAGGGCGGAAAAAAAGGATTTTAGGAGAGTGAAAAAGCAATCTTTACATAACACTTAATTGACAGCACAGAGAACCCTGACCCACATTTGCAGAGTTTATATATCTCACTTGGCTTTTAATGTGGGATTCTCAAGAGATAAGGTTTCAGAAGTTGGTCCTTGTTAAGTGGACTGAATTTCTCGTGGGAGCGTCTCAACTCTTTTGGCTGTCTCCCTAATATGCTATATTACTTGTACGGCTCGGCTCTCCCTCCCTCCCCTCCGGATGCATTTAGTCCAGAAACTCCAAAATGACTTGAGTGTTGGCGGGTGGTAATTTATTCATATTCTGGTGGTAGGTTAATGACGGCGTGCTGAGAGCAGAGAACAGAAAGGCAACCTCAAACTCAAGCTCAGTGACATTTCCAAGAAATGGCAGTTAAATTACGGCCTTTCAAAATGTAAATTCCTTTGGGTCTAACACTCCATGATTTGCTGGCAGCGCTTTCAATGGCGGCTCACACGCAGCATTTGCATGCGGTGTTGGAGGGTATCTGCATTATTTTGTAAACACAAAGTAGAAAAACAGTCATGAATCTCTATTTGGTATTTGAGTTTCTCGTCTGTTTTTTTTTTTTTTTTTTTTTTCATTGCTCTCTGCCAAGGTTGCTTTCATCAAGGGAGAGTTATGTTTGGAAAAATACATAACTCAAACCCATTATGGCTTGCTTTTAGCGTCAAGTAACACAAACTGAAGTACACTGGTGCTACACTTGATGATGCATTATCGACTCAAGTGGGCGAATTGCGGCTTTGGCAACATACAAATGAAACCCGTTTTCAAGGTCTATTTGATAATAGGCTACGAGGGATACAGCAACGCCAGCTCTGTTCTTTTATCAAATATGTTACTGTCTTTCTGTGCGAACCGATTTGCAGTTTGAGCTTATTTAAATTCCATAACATTCAACACTTGGACATGTGGCCAGCAGCAGCAAAAAGCAGCACAGTGCAGTGTTTTAGTTGTAACAGAATGCAAAAAGCACCCGCTGCTAAGAGGGACATCAGGAGAAAAGAGGTTGACATATTCACCACTGTAAGCACTCATTCAGAACCTCTCCATTCAACAGCTTCTCTCTTTATACACACACACACATGCGCGTGCACGCACACACACACACACACACACACACACACACACACACACACACACACACACACACACACACACACACACACACACACACACACACACACGCGCGTGCACGCACACACACACACACACACGCGCGTGCACGCACACACACACACACACACACACACACACACACACACACACACACACACACACACACACACACACACACACACACACACACACACACACACACACACACACACACACACACACACACACACACACACACACTGTATCTCTTCTCGTATCTCCCCCTTTAGCCCACAAGTGTTTGGTTTTCTCTTTTCCATTTGAGTCCTCATATCGCCAGCGCAGTATCTATCTACTCACATTGACACTTCAAAGCGGCAGGGTCAATGGCCAAGTGACATTGCTTTGTAGAGCAATAACACTGCACTCACCCGTCCCTCTCTCTCTCCCTGTTGTCGTGTCTTCTACTAAACTGTGCATGTGCTCTACAAATACACGTCAGCTACAGTACACTGCACACACAGATGTCATAGTTTGATCTAAACATCAGCTGGTCGCTGTTGTTTTCAAATTCCTTCTTTCTTATTACATACAGAAAATACAAAAGAATGCAATTCAAAAACAGTACTCTACTCAGATAATGGGGGCTGTTGTGTATGTGTGCTAGTGCGTATATAGCAATATATTACAAGTAATGGGATTGCATCACTTATTGACTCCAAAAAATATAAACATGCAATCCATCAAATCCTAGTGTCTTTGAAAAGCTCGGTGGTCAAATTAAATTGCTTTCAACAAATCATTTTTTGTATTTATTTTTTGCCGAATATATGTTTATGGCCATACAGTACTTGCGTGTTTTGTTTCCGTGTGTGTGTGTGTGTGTGTGTGTGTGTGTGTGTGTGTGTGTGTGTGTGTGCTCGCGTGCGTGCGTGCGTGCGTGCGTGCGTGCGCGGTTTCACTTCAAGGAATCTTATCCACGTTTTAAATAAATGTAATTTATTATATCCATACTCTGATTCTAGCATCTTTCCATCTGTCTCCTACCACATGGACACCCAGAGGCATATGCACACACATGCCTGCACGTCCGCACGCACTCACACACGCACACACACACACACACACACACACACACACACACACACACACACACACACACACACACACACACACACACACACACACACACACACACACACACACACACACACAGCGTGATTTGTTTTGTTTGACTTAAAACTAATTTTGAATAATTGCTCCATTGATCCATTAGTGTTAAGGGAGAACATTTGTATCAAGCTTTAATTAATTTCTTCCAAGCAAATCTCACAATTCAAATCCATACTCTCTCTATTGTGCATCTTTCAAAGCAGTGAAGCAGCCTTGTATTTTGATAATTAAAGCCCACAAATTCCAGTCTTTTAGAGAGTCGAGTTAAAAACTGACATGGTTAATAAGTTCAAGGGAAATTGCATTATACCATTACTGTTTTGTCAGATCACCCTAATCTCACTGACTTCCATTAGACTCATCTCTTTTTTCACCTTTCTTTTTTTAATTTTGCACTTTAAATTACCGAGTCCTCCATATTTCTTTGACTCATTCACCTAATCTTCTTCCTGCTATGCCTTTCTGTCTCATCTCCTGACCTCCCTCCCCCCTGGCTTTGTCAGTACGGGGAGGAATCCAGACCCCCATCAATTTCTCATAATGTCTCAGTCCCCTTTCACCCATCTGCCTAGTCTAAGTATAATGTATGGAAAACATGCTGGTGTGAACATAAGCTCCCATTTAACCACAGCATAAATTGACTACTAAAGCCAGAAAGAACCCAGCTCAGCGCCTGGAGACAAAGGCTGCCAACGTTGCTGGAGAGGGCAATTAATCTAAGATGGCCGCCCTTAATCAACACTCATGTCGCCTCTGGTTACCGGGCTAACCTGCTTCAGAACAGATTGCCTCCTGCTGCTGGGTGATGTCATCATTGCGAGACCTCAGCACAATTAATAATAGATCAGCTAGTGAGTGGGTCAAGCTTGGGGCCGTTAGTGAGGCAAAGACTAATATGCTTCCACAGAATAAAGTGAGGCACGTTCACAGCAGGAGCAGTTAAGATAAAAATAAAACCGCTTTAAGTAACCACAGTTGAGATACAGCTAATCAACCAGCATGGTCAAAGTACAGCGTTTCATCTGTTTTTCATTCTTTTTGCCTGGTACAGTATGTTAGTACCAGATAATTTACAGCATTACAACAACTACGGGACACATGCATTGCAACTGCTTTAACACAGTTTGCTGACAAGTTTCAGACTATTTTATGCTATTTTCCCAACAGCAAAATGTATACAGGAAATGTTCAGAAAACAATGAATGCTGTTGTAAAGCTATCATTGTGTAGAGAGTTTAGAGTCGGACAGGCCTATGTATTGCTATCATGAAAGTAATTTAGAGAAAACATTAGGCATGTTTGTGTGTCATCTGTAACATGAATATGCAGATCTATTCAAATAGAGCTGCAGAGTGTTATTGCCTGTGCTCAACATTTTTGTCAGTAGTACAACTTACTATCATCCATTGTTGAGTTCTCTATTCTATACACTGAGCATTTCTACCAGCGGGTGCAATTAACATGTCACTTCATAACTATCAAATGCTGTGTGTGTGTGTGTGTGTGTGTGTGTGTGTGTGTGTGTGTGTGTGTGTGTGTGTGTGTGTGTGTGTGTGTGTGTGTGTGTGTGTGTGTGTGTGTGTGTGTGTGTGTGTGTGTGCACACACACGCACGCATGCACATGTGTGGGTGTCTACAAATGTGTTTATATATCTGAAAAGAAGCAGACTATGCAATATTCACTGTAGAATTCCGTATTTTTGTTGTCCCCTTGCCATATTGTTTTTCAGACAGCATGCTATAACAGCTCAGCCTCTTTTCCATTTACACACCACATAATTGTTTGTGTAGATGGGAGGTGTTTATGGGCGCTTTTCATATTACGACATGAATGGAAGGATAAAAATGAAATTGTGCGTCTTCATTCTCTTTTGATGGTCTGACTGAGAAGCATAATTGTGCACATACTGTACAGAAATACAGATAAACACAGACACAACAAAACCTTTGCAATTAGGTAGTATTTCAGGATGTGGTGCAAGGGCAGCAATGGTAGGGGAGCAAGACAGCAAACACGCAGTGTGTGTGTGTGTGTGCGTGCGTGCGTGCGTGCGTGCGTGCGTGCGTGCGTGCGTGCGTGCGTGCGTGCGTGCGTGCGTGTGCGTGTGCGTGTGCGTGCGTGTGTGTGCGCGTGTGCGACGTCTATAAGCAATAAGGTTTGCAGACATATTATCACCAAGGCAATAAAACATCCATCCAAAACAAATTCAAGAGCCTGTTATGGCCAACTGGATACACTTAAATGTACTGTAAAAGAACACTCAGTGCTCATTCCTCCGTAAAGCCTAATTTATACTCCATAGTACGACCGTCGTGCCACTTGCCAACAAGAGCAGATTTTCAAGCGAACACCATATTTGCAACATGTTGTTAGCTAGAAGATCAGCTCTTGGACTGATGGAAAATAAAATGTTTCAGGAGATGGGAAGACTTGCCATGGGAAAACTTGCCATGTTGAAAATAGCCGATCTACAAGCTCTCAATGTGACGCGTTGTGAGCTTGTAGATCTGCTATTTTCAAATATTGTAGTACTTTTACTTTTGGTTCTTTAAGTACATTTTGATGCCAATACTTTTGTACTTTTACTCAAGTAAATTCTGAATTCTGGACTTTTACTTGTAACAGAGTACTTTTACATTGCAGTATTGATACTTTTACTTTAGTAAAACATTTGAGTACTTTTTCCACCACTGAATGTACTGTACATATCTGCATCACCGGCAGTGGAGCTAATACCAGTGTAACCACGCCGTCTGCTCAGTCTCAGCCATGTGTTTGTGTGTTATCCTCCTCCTTGTCTATGGCAGACAGCAGGCTAATTGCTCAGCCATCCCCTTTGTTAATGCCGGTTGTTATTTCAATCCCCCCCAAAACAATTTCCTCTCCAGGTTTAGCTGGGGAGAGGAAGGTATGAGGGGAGAGGCTGCCTATTTATATATATCTGCCTTTTAGCGTTAGTATTGACTTTCTGCTCACACTGTTGTGCCTCTATTTTACTACAGCAGGGTTTTTCAAAGCTTACTAAGATCCCTCTAACACGGTGTGTTGCCAGCCGGAAAGTTGTCTTCCGTTGTCTTCTCTGTCTCTCTGGATACATAGAGACCTTTTCACCTTTGTAACAATGCATGTATTTTGACACAGGAAATGTTACACTGTCACAGCCACTTTGAATTGAAGTATATTATTATGTATAATAACATACAAACACACACGCACACGCACTATACATACATAAATACATACCTACATTAGAATCAACACACACGCCTTCATGGTGTGGAAACCATGGCCGATGGATAGGTCAGAAAACAAATTTGCGTGACAAACAGATGGGCAGAATAGGGGACGATTAAGATAACCATTTACCATCACATTTATCCAAGCTGCGCATGCTCATCAGAATGTACTACAATTAAGAGATGCAGTATCAAATTGTTACAGATAGATCCCCTCAATGTGGTCACACTTATGTGAAATGAATCACAGATTAAAAAGAAAAAAGACCAACAGTATATCACGCCATCTCTCTTCCGCTTTCTTTCACCCCCTCACTCCTAATCGTGTGTCATGGGTCTTCATGAAGTATGAAAGGATTGCTTACATGTGGGTTTTGGGATAAACTTAGGATATTCTGGATTAGCTTTGACATTATGCGTGTTAAATGCTCGGGTCCTGGATTAAATTGTTTCATCATTTAAGAGACGTTGATACAGTACATTAGAATCAAACATGTAGCCTTGCCTCGAGAGAAACGGCATTAAAAGCTTAGCAAATTTGTTCAAAAAAGAGCAAATTAATATCCATTACACAGACTTATACTAGCGTTTTCATTCATAGTACATTAAAGAGGTTCAGCTTGAAATATACATATTGATAAATGATAATTAAGCATTGCCGTTAAAGCTTTTCATGCCATCTGGGTCAATACTGTACTCCACACTGGATTATTGTTAATAATGATGCACAACTAATGAAAATCCAGTAAATACAAGTATTTATCACAACATCTGTGAAGTCAAATTGAAGAGATTCGACTGCACCACTTCTCAACTATTATGTCCCAGCCTGTGTGTGGGTTTGATGGGTTTCTGGCTACTGGCATCCTACAGTATGTAAGGCTGATCTTATGCTACAGTTTCTGGACTGTACAAATCATGGCTTCGTAAACTTTACCATATCAAGGACCCCCCAATAGGCCCTGGCACTTTTAAACGAAACGGATACAGTGAAAATAGCTAATCAAAAAGCTCACAACACGTCGGAGCGCGACACGTTGTGAGCCTATAGAAAATGTTCGTAAAAATGTCAATAATGACATGTCCAAAGTATGGTCAGGTTGAAAGGTATTAAACTGGCATGACAATCTTGTGATTTATTTATTTATGTATTTACGTTATTTCCTCTCCTTTCCAATTGGCCTTCCTGGCAGCCACCCTGTACCCCCCCCAACACACACACACACACACACACACACACACACACACACACACACACACACACACACACACACACACACACACACACACACACACAGGTCTAACTCTAATTCAACACCTCATCCCTCTGCTGCCCTTGTTTATGCAGTGTCATCATCATTCAATTTGAAAGCTAGGTTATAATATATCAAAGTCAACATGGCGAGATGAAATGTATTTTAGTCAAACTGACGTCCAACCGTGGGGATGTATTTGCTTCATTTGCCTCATTGCCTCAGGTGCCTGGTTGCATGGTTAGAGGGAGACTGTCACGCTTGAGGGACGAGCTATAGCTGTCAAACTGCTTTGATGTCTCGTAAAAAGAGAACGGCACCAAGGGGAACTCTATGAATGGTGTTTAAAAATGTGAGGCTGCAATTTTGAGTCTAACTAGCTGCACCAAACTAGACCAAAGTGGTTTGGATCGATTTCGCCATCCTGAGACCCCTGCACTCTCACTAGAGGACAGAGAAAAGAACGACAAAGGATAATTGAAGATTTATGTGTGTGTGTGTGTGTGGGGGGGGGGGGTATTGTATATGCATTGAAGGATTAATACATATGGCAAATAACAGCAAAGGTTTTGTAATATAAATAACCATAATTATCTATTTTTTTTAAATCATTAAGTTCACTTTTTCTTTTCAAACCATGTGAGAAGGTCATATTCTATCACTGGGTAACATTTCACTGTGGTAAACTGGAGAAATCTCACTTCACAATACACATACACAACTCATCACATCACATTATACATTTATCTGAAATTTGACCTTTCACCAAACAGATTCCTCAGTAGGTCAGTTCATTTACACACAGTAAGTTTCATGTTAATCCAGCCAGTAGTTTTCGAGATCAAATTTGTGCGATAGACGGAAGGATCACTAGAGTCCCGCTATAGTGTCATAACGACATCGGACAGCCAAATTGGGGGTGTTGCGTAAAAAAGAAAAAAACTTTTCTGGAAAGGACAAACCAAAATCCTCACCCACATTCTACAGTGATTGGCCAGGTTTGTTACATGTAACAATGGGCTGGTTTTCTTTTGTGGAAACATTTTGGTATTGGGCAGATTGTTATTATTCTCTGCATGTGCCTTCAACCACATTTATATGAGTCTTCACATCAAGATTACAAAGTCACCCAAAAGGTATGCATTTACAGCATGCACTGGCTGCAGACATGGTCTGCATTGATATAACAGAGACCAGAGTAATGTAGAACAAGATTGTGAATACCCAGGACAGATGTGTTGATAAACTTAACAAAAAAATAAACTAAAAACAATTCAGCGTAGCGATAGTTCATGTAGGCACAGATGGCAGGAGGTTTATATGCTACGATCACTCTCCCCAGACCCCCCCCCCCCCCCATTCATTCGCTAACAAGCAAATTCATTCGTACTCCCACAAATCAGTATGTTCAACCTCACGTCATTCTTATTCGCTACAAGCCAACTCACTCACGCCCTCATTCCCACAGTGCATCTCTGGCGGTTCATTTAAGCAGCCTCTGTTCGCTGTTCATTTTACACGCTTAGCTGTCAGTGCCGGTTGTCAGCTGTCAGCGTCAAAATTCCTCCACCTCCCCGGCTTCCTCGCTGTGGCATTTAGTTTTTATTGTTAATAGGATGATTTGTGGATTGCACTGTGGTTCTATGGATTGTATATGATATGTGTTAGTTTGATTATGCATTGAAGGTTCATTGTTATGTTCATGTTATACCTGTATTTCATACTCTGCTCAGGGGGTTTGTGATTTCAGATCTGTTGTCATGCTTGCGCAGGTAATCTGTGGTTGTCATCGCTCCACCTCACAAAGCTCTCCACCATGGCATAACGTTCTCCCGTAATTTCATCCGTATAATACAGCTGACAACCAAGGTTGTCTGAGAACTTCTGAAGGTGACACGTTTTATAGCGGAAATCGGGTGTGTAAAGGATGAACGAGAAGGGGGACAGTACGGTGCCCTGGGGAGCACCTGTGCTGCTCACCATCACATCGGACAAGCAGCCCTGCAGTCTGACGTACTGTGGTCTGCAGGTGAGGTAGATCCATGATCCAGGCCACCAGACCACCTAGCCTCGGAAACCCATGCCTTTTTTTTTGTTTCAAAAGAAAAAAAGCCTGGGAGAACCTTGCAGGAACGCTGGTCTTAGGACCTTGTTATCTCCTAACCAATCAGAGTGCTCCAAACCCAGGCGCTGGAATCCAGCGCCTGGGTTTGGCTCCGCCCTTCAAGACCATCGATTGGGCTCGTTCTTTCAGTCTATGGTCCACCTGCATCGCAGAGCTTTGCAGCTAGCTGGCGTGGTTGGATGGTGTTGGATGGTGGTGAAAAGTCAAAGAACATAATCCTTATGGTGCAGGAGGTTTTGCTTAGAGAGGCACCCTCTGTAGCCTCAGGGAAAATGTTTAACGGCTCCCTGAGTGGGGCTACTAGCTGCTCAGCGCACACCTTCAGCACCTGTGGGTTAAAGGGATAGTTCACCCCCAAAATGTTTTTTTTTTCTATTGATTAGTCACCCCATGGAGACTTCAATTCATGGATAATTGTTTTGTTTTTTGACGCATTCCTAAGCCAATAATTGACCGGCAGCGGTTCCGGTAGGAGACACAAAGAGTCTCCTTTGTGTCTCCTACCGGAACCACTGCCGACTGGTCCGCTGGTCATCAAATTATTGGCTTAGGAATGCAACAAAAACTAAAACATATCCATGAATTCAAGTCCCCATGGAAAAAAAGTATTTCTTTGGGTGAACTATCCCTTTATAATGTTGTCTGGGCCCAGGGCCTTTCTCATGTTTGTCATGGCGAGCTGGTGCCTCACGGCACCTGGCACCAGGTATTGAGGATGGGAGGGGAGGGCCCGCTGCTGCAACTGACTCAACCGAGGGGTGGTCGCTTTCCTTGCAGCTGTCAGGGTTGTAGACGTTGCTGCTGCTGCACCTGGGACCGCCGGGCCCGCCGCCGCTAGTTGCGGTTACTCCCTGAGCTGCCGCTACATTGTAGTAATAATTCAATATTCCTGTCCATCCTCTCCATGAGGGACAGCTTCTAACTCCATGTGTGTGTTAGCTGTTCTGAAAATATAAGGAGGGTTAGGCTGTTCTAAGTGGTCGTACTAACCAGTGGTGGAAAGTAACAAAGTACGTGCACTCAAGTACAGTTCTGATGTACTTTTACGTTACTGGAGTATTGCTAATTTTCCATACTTTTACTTCTACTCCGCTACATCTCAGAGGCAAATATTGCACTTTTACTCCACTACAATGATTTGAGAACTTTAGTTACTTGTTACTTAGCAGATATAAGTTATTATATTATAAAACATACCGTAACCACTTTAGCACTGTTTTATACATAGGCTATTTGAAAATAGCCGATCTACAAGCTCACAACGCGTCGTGATGCGACGCGTTTGGAGCTTGTAGATCTGCTATTTTCAAACATTTTAGTACTTTTACTTTTGGTACTTTAAGTATATTTTCATGCCAATACTTTTGTACTTTTACTCAAGTAACATTTTGTACACAGGGCTTTTACTTGTAACAGAGTATTTCTACATTGTGGTTTTGTTACTCTTACTCAAGTAAAATATCTGAGTACTTCACTGGTACTAACTCATTCAGAGGAAGATTGCCATGACATTAAGCAGTTTGCTGGGTTTGTTTTTGTCAGTTGCTTTCTTCAGGGAGGTGGCTGGCACAAGAAACACCAAACACTGCCTGATTCTCATACAAAGGTTAAATGGTACTTTACACTTCAGTGGGTTAATTATAATTCAATTACAACACCTTTGTTGAGGTGAGAAGTGTATGCAGCAGACATCCAAGCCCCATCTGTACAAAACAAATTCATACACAGAGATTGTGGTTTGAAATTAAAATGAACGAAGGTTATTTTCTTAGTATTCTTATTATCCAGCACTCTGTGAGATACCATGTCCCCTGTGGTCTCATCATGTTGCATACATCACATCATCTCAGATCAATACGGGCTGCCTTTCACACACAATTTACAGTGTGAGTGTTATGGTGAATACTATATCGTTTATCAATGTCAGTCACCACTGACAAGGAAGTCTTTTAAGCGTCCTTGTACCTTGCTACCTTAACAAGTCATTTCAAGTAATTGTTAGGGCTTGAATAGACATTATACCAAAGATGTATGTATGTATGTATGTATGTATGTATGTATGTATGTATGTTTGTTTGTTTGTTTGTTTGTTTGTTTGTTTGTTTGTATGTATGGACGGACGGACGGACGGACGGACGGACGGACGGACGGACGGACAGCTTGAAAATATCTTTATTTGCAGAGGCAAGACAATAACTCAAACATTAACATAGGGGCTCCGCTCTAGACAGAGATAGTACATCATTATACTGACATCCATGACAGAAACAGTAATACCTAAAGGCTGGGGGTTTGCAGTCTTATAGGTTGTGTAAAGTTTTATGATAATGGATTCCCTATGGGACAAAAAAACATCATATAAGACATTTTCCATAGCTACTTTTTAAATTTCAATTTTCTTTAACTAGTTTATGGGTAGTCTGAATGATCAATACATCCAGTCAGTGACATCCCCTTTGACTTGTGCTATGCACATCATATTCTTCCACAGAAAGCCTCAGCAGCAAGCCATGCAGTTCAGCTTTAAGTGATGGATGGATGGATGTAGATCTACCTGACTTTTTTCCATCATACATCCTATCATGTAAAATGGGTGACTTTGACCTAGAAGGTATATTAATCAACTCAGTGGTTCAATTGATTGTTCGTATAAGGCCAATAACAACCCTAACTTGTGTGCCCTCCATTTTCATTCATGACTAGAAAAAAATAATGAAAGAATAAGCTTCCGACATGAAGAGAATTAAATGTCCAACAAACAGAGCAGGAGTGGAGACATGTTCTTTGCTTGGACTTTACACCATTTGTCTTTAAATGTATTATTATTATTATTATTTTGGGCATGGCCATATGTGGAGGTATCTGTCAGTTCTTGTGCCTTTTATGCCTATACATGGAGAGCCCTGAGTGTTTGCGCCTGATGCCATGATGACACATTGAAGTTAGACAACACACTCCAACTTTGGGCGTAGCTGCATATATGGGCATGCCCTAGCCTGATTATCAGACTGAAGCTGCGTGGAGCTTCAGTCTGACATTGGCTCCAGTGTAGGCAATTACAAGGGGGAGGGGATTAGAATTTCCCTAAACCAATCCTAAAGGATCCCCACCCCCACCTCTGACTCTCATTGGACAATGCATGTTGTACCGAATAAATCCTAGGTTCACATTTACAACACCCGACCAATAGGCAGTCCACTCAGAGAGTGGCCGGCCGGCTCGTTTTCCCTTAAGCCAATTTTAATAAAAGGATGGATATATCTGAGTCATAGTGACATGAGCGTGATGGCGTGGTCCGCCAGCCCGCCCTCCCATTAACCAATTTTAATATAGGACGCGCAGGCCTCCGGCAACATTTATCTTGTTGTTGAGCTTGTCTCTTTTCTTACTCTTGGTCCTTGGCATAACAAGAATGTGGGATCAATAAGAACTAGAAACAGCAGTGTAGTCTTTGTGGTGCAGTGTAAGATATGCGTTGAGTTTAACTCGGTCCTCCTACACTCCGACTGCCTGTAGCTCTTTGAGAACCCCTGTACACAAAAGATAGGTCCAACCAATTCTTTTCCTTTTCTTCCTTAGAGGTTTCTTAAATTGGAACAACCCCAAACAGGAAAAGCAGCAGTGCCACACAAATGTATTAAACAGGCTTTCATGTTAGAATTCCTGCAAGTGTGTGTGTGTGTGTGTGTGTGTGTGTGTGTGTGTGTGTGTGTGTGTGTGTGTGTGTGTGTGTGTGTGTGTGTGTGTGTGTGTGTGTGTGTGTGTGTGTGTGTGTGTGTGTGTGTGTGTGTGTGTGTGTGTGTGTGTGTGTAACCTACAATACTGAGTATGTACTGTCGAGTTAATATTGAGCTACAACAAGACATAGTATTATAATGGTGTGGTCCCCTTGTCTAATCTATGAAGTGCTTTACATAGAACTGAGGAAAAAATCTGCAACAGTATAAAAACATGATCTGTATAAGATATAAAGTGCAGTATGAACTACAGGTGCACATTAACTTGACTTGAGCTCCTCAGGCAGGTCATTCCAGAGCCAAGGGGCCTTGACCACAAAAGCGATGTCTCCCTTTGTCTTTGGCCTCGACTCAGGAACAGCCAGCAAGCTCCTGCCAAGGATCTCAGGCTGCGGGCAGGCTTGTAAGGGAGCTAAAATGTAGCCAAATTTAGAGCCAGGCCAAGAAGTGCCTTCAAAATAACAAAGTAAAATCTTCAAATCAATCAGTCAACGAGAGTAAGGAACTTAAAATACAATCAATATGTTGTCTTCTCCTGGTAGTAGTTAAAAGTCTAGCAGCAGTTGTTCTGTACATTTTGTAGCCTATTAGGCCTACGTTTGTTGTTTGCCATTAAACACCATTTTGGTATGGATAGTAAGTTACAGTTCTGTATTGTCTGTTAATACTGTATATGTATGTATGTGTGCAAAGCTGCACAAATATAATGTGGTTGCTGATTGTGTGCTGGTACTATTGAGGTAACTGGTTGAGTTGGTCCCTACCAAAACTAAGGCTAGTTGTATGGCACTGGTTCCTATAGCTATATTCACCTGTTTCTTGGCTGTGTGTTTTCCACTTCCTGTCGGATTTCATTGGATATCATTAGTCATCTGACCGGTTTCATTGGATTTCATTGGATCAAAAGACAGGAAGTGGAACACAGTGAAAAGCCTAGGAAACAGGTGGATAGAATGCTGGCAGCTGCGTGGCTAACCTTTAAACTGTTATAAACCCGGGAAGCAGCTGAGAGCGGAAACAGGCTTCAGATACTGAGTATATAGTAGTAGTGTGTGTGTGTGTGTGTGTGTGTGTGTGTGTGTGTGTGTGTGTGTGTGTGTGTGTGTGTGTGTGTGTGTGTGTGTGTGTGTGTGTGTGTGTGTGTGTGTGTGTGTGTGTGTGTGTGTGTGTGTGTGTGCGTGTGTGTGTGTACGCGGTGTGTGTGTGTGTGTGTGTGTGTGTGTGTGTGTGTGTGTGTGTGTGTGTGTGTGTGTGTGTGTGTGTGTGTGTGTGTGTCTGTGACGCTCACACGTGTGCGTGCAGTATTTGTCGTTCTGGATCTGTGATCTGGAGATGTCGGTGCTTCATCTCAGTTTCTCTTAAATGCCTGATCTGTCACTTTGCCCCCTGGTGCTCCAAAACGAACACTAATAATAATAATAATAATAAACTTTATTTGTATAGCACCTTTCATGACATGAAATGCAGCGCAAAGTGCTTTACAGAGCAAGAATACAGTTACAGTTACAACCAATTTAACAATAAAGCAAACAAAAAATTAAATTAAAAACTACAGTCAAGTGAGGCAACAGAAGCATCACTGCACCACATGTGTGACCAGTAAACAACATCAACTTGCTCTGACAGCAGCATCCAAGCTATCATGAGCTTGTTAGCTTAATCACAGTTAATAAATGCCTAAAGCTAAACAGTCTTAACTCTGTGGCTGCATTTCACCCAAAAGGATTCCCACACCATGGACGTGCAACGTGTAGAAGGGGGAATACATCAAATTTAATGAAGCATCTGGCTTGAAATGCACTTGAAAGCAGAGATGCACTGCTGTGTATCGACTCACAATATACATTCTGAATGAGCAACAGGTTGTGTGCTTGTAGATCTCCTTATTGTCGGTTATATAGCTTGAGGAGCCAAATAGAAGAGGGCGCCACTTCTCCATTGAACTCAATGGATGCGGCCTGTTCTTTTCTGTTGCCCTATTACTTTGAAGGTGTCCGCGTGCCCTATCGTTCAATAACCAACAAGAAAGGCCAATTAAACTTTGAGCACCTATCATACGCCTGCGCTATCCCTTGGCACTCACTATATGCGCTATCCGTTAATTACACACAAGGCAGCTGGCGCTGCCCCTAAATGATATTGTGCTGCTGTGTTACCCGACCCGTTAGACATTATGCCGACTCCCTTATTTGCGCCTGGAGGTGTGGCTGATGGGCGTGTAGTTGCGCTATCTGTGAAATTGCTATCACGTATGGGAAAGCGCATTGCAGGTCCTCATGCCATATCTGTTTGGTTGTTTACAAGAGCGCGCCTCACAATTTATGTTGTATTTCAAAGACTTATTCCTTCATTAATGTTCTTCTGGCCTAGACGTGTGGCCATGGAGTGTTTCCTCTCTCTCCCTGTGCAACACATCCACTTTGTCCCCTCTGCTGCCCAAAAGGATCTGATATACAAGCTCACAAAGCGTCACAGCACGACGTGACAATTGTGTTTATATAAGATTTGTGTCTACTCAATAACAATGATTTGTGCTGCGCAGTGGCATCGCTCCAAACCACACACTTCAGTTCCATTAATCCATTGTGCAGGAAATAAAGAACAGATTGCAATAATATAGCATTCTCTATAATCAGTAACATGTGGGTGATAATTCTGTGTATCAAATATGATTTTATTTTTATTGACATAAGTTGTGTTTTTATATTTGGAGCTGACTGATTTGTTTGCGCCTGATGCCGACGACACATTGAGGTTAGACAACCCACTCCATTTTTTGATTGTTACTTAATTACAATCGAAGTTCCACTTTTGTTTATTGCCAGAGGTGGTTCTGTATTGTGAAATCATGCACGTCGTGGCATGAATCATGAGCTGTGATTGATCCACTTTTGAGGGGACAGACATGCAGACAAACCCTGTTCTAGCCTCTTGTTCTGTTGGAAAAGGGACGGTGACTTTCATGAAGTGAAACTAATATTTTAACAGAACAGGAATGCACAGCAAAAGATGTCTTAAAGGGACTTTCAAATAAAGTAAACATAACAAAATAAATACAAATAGGATTAGAAGGACATTCTAATGAGTGAGGGGGGTGTGATTTTTCCAAAAGTTTGCACATCACAAATTTCAAGTCAATGGAGGACAAAGTACTCACTTTTTTTTTGTTGGCACACACCAATAAACCCCTGCGCGTTTCGGCGAAGCGCCATCATCAGAGCATTGGTCTGATGCAGGAAGGATGTGCTACCTTTTGGGGATTTTGATTCCTGTCAAAATTTGATTCTCATCCCATTGGCAAAATGTACCCAGTAACCCCTTGGCACATTTTGCCTATCAGTATGTATCATTTCAAGACTTGATTTCAGTTTAAGGTATTTAAAAGTGTTATTTTTGCAGTGTTTTGCTAAAATGAAAGGTATTCCAGATTGGATTTGTTTCCATGGAGACCCCCTCCCCTGTGTTAGCCCATGCATGCACAGAATTCTGCAATGAGTGTTCAGTGTCATTCCAGTGTGTGTGTGTGTGTGTGTGTGTGTGTGTGTGTGTGTGTGTGTGTGTGTGTGTGTGTGTGTGTGTGTGTGTGTGTGTGTGTGTGTGTGTGTGTGTGTGTGTGTGTGTGTGTGTGTGTGTGTGTGTGTGTGTGTGTCAAGAGGGTGGGGAGGTGTGTGGTTGTTAACTATTCACAGCAAGCCCTAGAGACTGTTCTATTCTACATAAAAAGATCACTGTTGCATATTCAGACTCCCATGGGGGTCATTAAAAAGCATGTTTGGAGAGAGCCAACAATCTCACATTGCTCTTAATGAGCTACGGTTATGGCTATATTAAAACTAACACTTATTAGCCAGTCTTTATGTGGATGTCCTCATGGTGGGGGAAAAAAAGAAGAAAAAAACAAGTTATCAAAAACGTTACTCTGGTTCTCCTTAAAGCTACAAGTTGGATGCAGTAGGTCACTTGTTGCACTTACTATATCATACTATATCATGGGGTGGGACATGTTCAACCCACCAAAAATCCAACATTTATTTAACCCATTCAATCCGGGGACGCATCTCTGTCATTTTAGATGTATTTAGCTATTAAAAATATCAGATATACAATCTCATAGCGCGGCACATGAGCTTGCAGATCTGCTATTTTTTGAAAAATTGTGCAAATTTGTGCAAATCTTTGAATATATATATATTTTTTAGAGCGAACTACTGTATATTGAAAGATTTGCACAAATGTTCACGATTAAAAAAATCAAAAAGCAGATCTACAAGCTCAAAGCAGTGCACTCGGTGCCGCGCTATGAACTTGTATATTAGCTATTTTTGAATAGCCCAAAGAAAAAGAAAAAAAAAAGACAGAGATGCATCCCCGGATTGAATGGGTTAATACTTTGGAACATGCAATGTGCATCAACAGGTTTCGAGGTGATCACTTTCAACCCTGTTATTTTGGTAGTGCATATTCTACCAAACTGGAGGGACTATGAAACACTTGACAGCTTTGTAATGCAGTGGGATGGGAGGCGAGTCATCCACCAACCAGTGGCACAGCTCTCTAATTGTTGTGGCACAGCGGCAACTGAAAGCCTTTCAACAGCCACTTCCATGCATTAGTGAGAACTGCCGTACTTTAGTTCCATTAAAACAATGTCCCTCCTCTCACTCCTGAGCTAATAACAGGGCAAACATTTTGAATTTGATCAAGCCCCATCACAAAACATTGTATCCTGATCCTGATCCAGTATTATTGTGAAAAACCTACTCAAAACCTCAATGACTGAATGAATGGTTCAATTAAATGCCTGGAGACCTGGACCCAATGGTAAAACACTGCTGTCTATAACAACCCCCACAAAAGAAAGTAGAGTACAGAAGTCGTGACTTCACTCGTTCATCCCCTGGGTCGTAAAGTCATTTCTCTATGGAGAATAACATTGTGTCATCATAAAATCGTCTCATATAAGAATTGTGGTCCAAAAATAAACAAACCGTCTCTGCAAAATTGTCAGGGAGGTGGCTCTGTATCGTTTATATCAGTCAGTCACTCATAAACGATACAGTCTGTTTCTGGCGAAAATTTAACTAATTCGGCGGAAGTAACATTCGCGTTTTCTCACCGTCAGTTGATGCTTCATATCCATAAGAGTAAAATCACCAGGGTCATTTGTTTATTTTTGGAACACAGTTCTTATTTGATGCGATATTAAACACGTCTATGGGAATTCAGAACGGGGGGAAAAAAAGGCGACCAAGGTAGGATGTGTAAATGATGTCAGACTTCGGTGTTCTATGGAAAACCAAAATATGTTCTTGTTTTCTTTTTCTCTTTGTATGGAGCTGACACCTGTTGTACCTAAGAATACTGGACAGCTGGAAAGTGAAAACAATCTCAATTATTGTAGGTCCCACTTCGCCACCCTCATCCCCCGCCCCCGATCAATGTGTTTTACGTCTGTTTACTTGTACTCTAATGTTTCCTGTTCCTTGTTATGACATACCTTACACCCACTTCACCCACTACTTTGTTACTTCTACCTTCACCAAACTAACAAACACAAATTGAGTGGAGTCTTCCAGAAAGGGATTTGACAAAAGAAGCATTTTATCACTTAAAATTCAATTCATTTCCAATGAGAGGCGAGCGTTCAGGTATAGGGGTGTCGCATTGTTGCTCATCTCACACACATGCTATTCTACAAATGTCTTCTAAATCCTAACAGTTTTCTGAAACACTTAATATCAGTGGTGCTGAAAATGTTTCATGTGAAGGACCCCCAAAATGATATCCATTTGGCCGCGGACCCCCATCTGAAAATATTTTGTTCCAGGGACCCCCATAAGTAAAGATTTGAGTAAAAAGGATTTTGCTTAAAACAAATATATAGAAATAATCCATAGAAACACGTCCCCAAGCCAATACGTAGACGTAGTGTCACTTCCCATGGGAAAAGGGCCCAAGTGCTGGTAATATATAGCATTTAAAGATGCAAATGTCTCCAGTCAGTCACTACAAGATATGGCCTCTATTTGATGGTGTTAACAGTAATGTTCATCGGCAGAGCAAATGATTGATTCAGAAGTTTGACACACAGCAGCGGTCCTGTTACAGCTATCATTAAACAGCAGGCACAGCTGCACGGGGAAGGTTGTTATCCTGTAGTTGAACTTTTGTGCAACACACTATGGCAAAATCCCCACAATACAAATGACAAGTAGTTGTTGGGATGTGTGGAAAGATCTGTGATAAATCTATGTAAGCAGTTTCTGTCTTTGAGGTATAAAGTTCTCTCATAGAATGTTTTTGGGGGATACCAAGTTTGTTTTATTGCAGTGGAGATAAGTGATGTGACATGGCAATTATATTTTTCACAATAAATACTACTACAAATATACAACACATACTTTACTTAACAACCTCTACAAGTCACCTCGCCATTTCCAACAAACTAGAATAGATACCCATTATCTTCTTATTCAGTCATTACTAATCCCCTTTAACTATGGACTCCTGTGTTCGCTTGAATCTATTGGTCATTGTTTATATGCTTGTGTTGTATTTTTGGTTACCTAGCAACATAGCCAGAATACAATTATTGCATATAGTTCAAGCATGATGGCGTGATGCGCCACACATATCAGCTGACTGTCAGCTCGTCTCACTGAGTGCCAACAACTACACACTATGCAAGGCTGTTGGATAATCCCTGTTGCTACATTATGTGAATGGAAACAATGCATGTTTGGCATGTATGTTTCTAATTGCATTTATGGGTTAAGTGTCATGGACACCTCGACGGGGCTCGGAATTGAACCTGGGACCTTTTGTTTACCAGGCAGCCCCTTTACCCTTTCAGCTATGGCCTCCCGTAATGCAGACAAATTCCCCCGTCTGGACATCATAGCCCACCCTCCATTCCTCTTCCTGCTCCTTGGAACCCACCAAAGAAGGAAACATTGCTTCAGGCGGCGTTGAGGCCTTCAACAGCCAAAAGACACAGATGGCAATCCGTTGAGTCAGCTAAGCCCTCAGCTGAAGATCCTGTCCTCTCTGTACTCCAAACAGTTATAAAACCCACTAAACAAGATGTAGGCTAACGTTTCTAGATCCATCAGATTGGAAGTGTTAGTGCGCTGACCTCAGATTAAGCTGTTTATGCCAAAATAGAGGTTTACTGGGAATTTACGCTTATCATGCTTCCCTTTGATTCACCTTTTGACACTTGATACTAAATATATCTATGGAGCGACTCGCAACATGCTCCTGCTACATGACATCTAGGTCACTCACAGCGTCATCATCCTAACCTGAGGATTGCAGTCCGGTAGCTGCCAATCTCTCCTAACCTCAGGCAGCAGATCCTTAGGTATAATGATGTAAAAAAATACTGAGCAATACCAGTGACAGAGGACAGTGACATTTTAGAAGACTCTAAAATGTACCAGGCATGCAGAGTTGTGCCAATGCGTGATTTAAGACTATCCAATAGTCTTCCTTGGAGACAAGATCCAAACATATTTAGCTAATATTTTGGATTTGGCATGTCTTAACGACATGATCCCTATTCTGGAAGAATTCTGGAGATCTACAGTATAAGTTGCTTTTAGATTGCCATTTTTTTTATTTCCGTGTAGAGGGAAAGAAAGGAGGGGCCCTCCTACTCTGGTCAACTAAGTATATAGGGTTTAAGTCGTTTTGGGTCATTTGTTTTCTACAAATGCTATACTATACTCTACTATAATCTGTCTTTTGACTGACTGACTGACTGACTGAAGTTTTTAATGACAAAATGCGCTAGTACAGGAGTGTCCAAAGGATACGACACAAAAAAAGCCCAAAAGCTCATTTCCATACTGGTACTTTGAACAAAGAACTGATACTTAATACCATTGGCCTGTAATTGCCTTCAAAAACGTGTGGGCAGGGCATATTTCTTACACAAAAAAATCCAATCATACCCAAATTGGAATTGCATGTTGAGAGGCCTCTATAGAGAGCACCTCCAAAACCTCTTTCACTTCTGCCCATTGGAGCCACCAGTGCAAAAAGTTGCACCATCTGTCATACAAACTCTATTTCCCCCCGCAGCTTCCTTATGTCTTGACGGCTGCACGCCATGACTGACAAAGCCCTTTAAGGCAACACAGCCTGGCTGAGATCTGTCCTCCGAGGAGCACACTTTTTTGATGTTTTTTATTCTATCAAATATGAAGAGGCAAATGTACAGTATCACTCACTCACACACTCATCCCATGGCCTATAAGGGCCGTAGGCGTGTCATGGTGGATGCTTGATCTCCAGCGCTCTCGATCTTATGCTGTGCCGTGCGTAGCAGGCTTTGGAAGCTGCAGCAAGTCCATTCGTTGATGTTGTCCATCCAGGACTTTCTCTGCCTGCCTCTTCTTTGCTTTCCCTCTACTGTCCCCTGTAGGATGGTCTTTGACAGGAACATATGTCTTGTGACATGACCATGTGACAGTATAGTAGTATCCATGAAAAAAATACACCATATCAATTGAGAAGTATTCTGCTCTCCAACCACCCCCTGTAGTTGGTTGGTCAAGGCTCCAAACAGATACAAATCCACGGATGCAATTTTTAGGTGTATTTATTCGTATCCAAAAAGAACACCAATAGTCCGTGCACACATATACAGTGCTGACTAATGAAAAAAAAAAAAAAAAAACTTGCAAAAAAAACATTTAGGGGAAAAAAAGGAAACAAAACAACCCAAACAGTTAAGAACTATAGCAGACTGTACCCTTCCACAACGTGGCCTGGCAGCTCGCTCGCTCTCTCTCTCTCTCTCTCTCTCTCTCTCTTTCTCTCTCTCTCTCTCTCTCTCAGGACTAAAGTCTAACTGACTGCCTGTATTTGCAGCCTCCATTATAGGTAGTGGATCCTACCAGGACAGAGGACACAGAATCAATTACATTCCCCATAGCATACAAGTAATATAAACATTGATAAAGATGTTTTACAATTAAACTCAAACACAATTTGGGGTGAAACTTCAATCCAATGACATTATAACTAACATTAAGCACAAACGGGTGCAGTACGTTAGTCCGACAGCGCATTCCTCCGACAGCGCAGCGCTCCGACGTTTCCAATACTAAACCCGAACCAAACCCGCACCCTAACCCTAACCGCACGCGGATGCCACATAGTCGGAGAAAAGGTCTGTCGGATTAACGCATGCCTCCCAGCACAAACACCCCTCCTCCTCTACAGCACTTGACAACCTCCTAATCAACAGGATTGCCACCAGCAGTGCAGGAGAGACAGGTGACTCACAATCAATTATCTTTTATACACAGTTTTTCATACACAGGTTTAAAAATATTGCGTTCCTATCATGCTACAGAAAGCAGTCAGAATATGTGCAGATGAGATTGCAGCTGTGTGTGTGTGTGTGTGTGTGTGTGTGTGTGTGTGTGTGTGTGTAGGGCATGGGCTGCCTCGTGACAACTAGCCTGGGATCCAGCCTGATTCATCACGTTCGCCGTTTTTTTCTCACTTCGCTTTTCAGTCTGGCCAGCCTACGATGTGTATTTCAATTACGTAGGCAAGTCAGGAAGTGACTCAAGTTTTACATACAGGAGGCTTTGCAGACTGTATAGCGAGTGAGAAAAATAAATCCGCAGAACGTAGCGAAGCAGTCAAAGTCAAAGTGGTAAGTCTGTATGTTGGTTTTATAAAGATGTAACAATGAAAAGTAACAAAAGCTTGTGATAATAACTACATTGGATCCAAAAGTCGGCTGGGAATAGTGGTGCCCATGGGTTTTCTTGTTTTTGCAAGAGCCCCAGCCCCCCAAAATGTATGTGAATGTCCCTGCTCTTATAGAGTTTCCCATTAGGTGTGTCATTCAGTTCGATTCGATCAATCTCAGGGAGTACGTAAATGAGTCGTCAGCTAACGATTACAAAATCTGGGAATGTGACATGTAAGTTTATACCTAAAGAGGTGGGAGCATGAATGTACTGTATATTGGAAAGTGATGTCATGTAAGAAAAAAAGGTTTATACGAGAATGTGTGGTGTGCACGTGAGAAAATAAACAAACAATTTGTTTGTTTTTTGTCTGGAAATGTATTCCTCCATGGGTCAGACCAGCGCAGCTCCCCAAACAAGGGCATTTAATAACTTGGCTGAGTTGGTAGGGAATATGATCTGGTAGAGGATCTATCTAAATCAACATCTTGTACAATGTTAAATCCACAGCAATAATACAGTGGAAGTCCTGACATTGGGTATAGCCTAGAGGCAAAGAGCCTAGAGATAAATTGCTCTTCATCCCAGTTAGTAGATGCTTGCCAAAACAAACTGCATGCAGCATAATTTGCCTGACACAATAACAAACCGTCTGTTGGGGTCAGTTGTGATTTTTTCTGGTTTACATGAGGTGTTATTGCAAATTAAAATTGCAGCACCTCTGCACTGAACTTTTCATGATATGAATAGCAAAACCAGACACTTTTGCCTTTCATAGTCCAGTGTAGCATACTTATTATACAGTAGTTAACTAAAACAAACAAAAAAATTAATGAATGAAAAATAGAATAAATAGTGAAATGAAATAAAAACTAGAAAAACTGCTCCTTGGAGCACAGGTCTCCGCCAGGTCAGGTAGGATAGTGTGGGCCAGCAATGTTCGGAATGCGACAATCATGATGGAATGTGAAAGATCTGGCGGATCGGATGGATCCGTCTTGATCACTTAACTAAAGAGATAATTTGTACTGATTTGCGTGATGTTTGGCCAACATTTGTAGGAGTAATACAAAAAAAATAGTTTTGCAAAATTCAGCCTCCTGGTGGCGCTATAATAGGGCAATGTTGAAAGGGTGTCATTTGTGGCCTCAACGTAGTGCAAATGTGCGTGCAAAGTTTCACCGCAATCGGACGCTGCGTTCAGGATTTGCAACATTTTGTTCAAAACGGGCCACTCCTGCAAACTTTAGATGTCAATCTTAGCCAATCAGGATGGAGGAGTAATATTTAAAAAAATGTTTTATATAAGTTGGGCCTCCTGGTGGCGCTACATAAGGCAGATGTGAAAAATGCAGGGCAAAGGATTTTCCTTGGCCTCTAGGGAGTGAGCATACAAAGTTTTACACAGATCGGTGCAGTTATAGGTACAAACACGAACCGGCCTGTTATAGCGCCACCATGAGGTTGATTTGAAAAATTCAAGTGGCATTTCTTCCTCTGCCTATAGTGGGAATGTGCGTGCAAAATTTCACGGAAATTGCATGCTGTGTTCATGATTTGAGGCATTTTGTTCAAAACGGAGCACTCATGCAAACTTTGGAAGCCATTTTTAGGCAATCAGGATGGAATTTGAAAAACATGAAAAAATATTGTTGTTGAATGACTATAGAGATACTGTGTTCGTGTGACGTTTGGACAAAATCTGTAGGAGTATTGTCAGAAAATGTTTTTTTCAAAAAGCGGCCTCCTGGTGGCACTATAACAGGCCCATGTGAAAAATTTGGGGCAGAGGTTCTGAATTGGCATCCAAGGAGTGTGTGTGCACAGTTTCGCTGCGATCACGGTGCCGGAGATTAGCTGTCCACAGACAGACAGACGGACGGACGGACAGGGTGCAAAACATACTCTCTCGCCATGCCTTACGGCTTGGCGAAGACAATAACGAATTAAAACTAAACTGAAATTGAAAAAACTATATAACTGTGGCCTCACCACCACCTTGCCACTTGAACACTGCCATTCTTAAGTCCAGAAAATTCCAAATGTCTGTTACCACTCCCCACCTGCTACGCAGTTAACTCATTTCACCTTTTTTTTACCAAAAATAGTGCTTTGTGTGCTGTGTGGTGTAATGTGTTGAGAGACATGTTGTCTTATGATTCTTGGGCAGGTCATGCAAAGGTTTTCATTTGGAGACTGCCTTTCAAACATCCAGTTTGCATTGTAAGTGGATCTTTGAACAAATTGTTTTCAGTGCAGTCACAAAGAGGCATAATGATTGTTATCTTTATTATTTATTTATACTGCTTTGGGTTACATCTGACATCAAACACAAGTTCTATTAAAATTGATTTGTATAACGTCGCTGTCTGGTAGAAACACTGTATCTCCGTATTTCAACTTTAAATGCATTTGTTTTCAATAAATTAATGCTCCACTTCATCATACAAGAGTGTCGCACAAGAATAGTTGTTATCAGCTCTGACGATGACATCTGGCCATGAGGAGCCTTGCTCGTAGGTTGAGACTTTGGCGAGACCTTGGCTCTGACCGGCGTCGCTGGAGGTGTTGTGGCTTTGTCATAGATGGTCAAGTTAACTCCAATGAGCTGTTATTGTATTCCTCCAGAGATAATCAGTGACCTCGGCTGGGCCTGTGCGCTGTGCAACTCAAAACACATGCAATCTCTAGAGGAAAGGAGAGAACTAATACTAGGATTAGTTCCAGACCACCTTGAACTTAATAAAATCATAGGCAAACTTGAGTTATGCAGAGATGGCACACTAAAATAGGATACAATGGCATATATATCAATATTGTCGACAAAATACATAGTTTTATACCTATCAGCGATGATATGTTTGTTCATATCACTGCCTCTGAAATAAATCCCACCATCAAACACATTTTAGTGGTATGCAAAACTGGATCTATTATTTAACTTGCATTACTCTGAATTGCTGGCGTTCTCAAAGGTACATTGACATAAATTCACTTTACCTGTCTTGCTGTACCCAGTGCTCCATTTGAAGTGAAATTGAACCATCACATCCCTCATTGCTCTGCTCCACTCTCTCTCATGTGGAAAATCAGTGGCTGAGACTTGGCTGTCAATCATATGGGAAGACTAACTTCTGCCTGTGATGCTTATCAATAATGAAATGGGCAATTTAACAGCTACTACGTCTCTATCTCTCTCTTGCTCCCTCTCTCTCCAACTTTGAAATGGCACCATTGCTGTAAATCCTTGGCATATACAGAGCCCTATTGCCAGTCAGAGCTTCCTTCATTCCTACAACACTAGCACATCCATTCTCCTTCCACATGCAAACACACGTCATAAATTGTGCCTGGGTCGCCCTCGCGTTAGTGTGAATACAATGCTTCCAAATTGAGCATTACCCTTGTCACGATCCAAAAGCCCATTTAAGACCGGCAACTTGCTCGTGATGGATACCAGCTAAAGTAGATCCAGCATTTGTGTGCCACACCAGAAACAAATGGCACTCTATTTACTAAGTAAAAGCATGACGGATCAGGCCATCAACAGTAATGGCAAGGGGGGTTTTGCATTTTGGCTGGGTGATGTTTTTTTTTTGTGTGGTAAATTATTGATGTTAAGGCACTACTATTTTTCTTGGTTATGATCCCTGCTATAGTACCTCCTCTGTTCTTTAATTCTGATTGATAGGTCACCATTGCTTTTAATGATATTGCATGAACTCTATGTACTATCCTGATTGCCTACTGTTCCTTGTTCTAGATGTTCACATCTCCAAAGTCATTTTCTTGATAGCTGTTTGTGCAGTTTAGAATATTCATACGATGTATTTGCCTTTGTTGTGATACTCTATATTGATAATTTCCGGTTCCACAGCACTGACTGACATGAAATAAATGAATAGTCTCAGTCAATCTAAATACCGTAATCCCACATTTGTGGCCTTGTCACCTTGATATATCCAGTGTTAGGTTAGGAATTAACTTGCTGTATTGAAATTAGATAAGCGTTCTGGCAATGTTAGCGTAATGGATTGTCTCTTGCAGTTGCCCAGGTTACCTTTATGTGCAAAACTTCAGGGGCTCATTTTCAAGCTCCTGGAAGTCCAACTATAAAATGTGACAAATGTTGGCAAATGCGCGGGTGGCCATGGTCCTCTTTACTTAGTGTCAGTTAGCGCTTACAAATAACCTGCACGCTCTTCAACTTGAAATGCTGGAAATGGTTTCGTCCAATTTAACATGAAATTACTTCAAGGACAGACAAGATGGCACAGAGAGAGCGAGGGACTGGGTGGAGGAAGGGGAGAGAATGAGGAAAGAAAGAGAGAAAGATGGAGAGAGAGGTTTCTTTCATGCTTGCCTTCACTCTGGCTTACAGGTCCCCGTGGGTGATTAAGGCGCCTGGATAGAAAGCCGATAATTTCTGTTCTGAATTAATACATATGTCAGCAAGCTGAGCTGTACAAACTGCTGGGGGCTTATTGAAATGTATGGCTGGAATGCAGGGTGTTAATGCCTAAGTGTATTGGCCACAGCAGAGAGGGCCCATCCTTTTGTGTTATGCATGCCTGGCTTGGCTGGCTAGTGTTTGCTATGCATTAGCCGGCTTCACTCTTTGGAGACTGGCAGCGTCTGCACATAATGTCTCGCTCTGCTGAGTGAGACAGCACAAGGACGTGCAGAGAGAGAGAGAGAGAGAGAGAGAGAGAGAGAGAGAGAGAGAGAGAGAGAGAGAGAGAGAGAGAGAGAGAGAGAGAGAGAGAGAGAGAGAGAGAGAGAGAGAGAGAGAGAGAGAGAGAGAGAGAGGATAGATAAAAAGGGGGAGGGAAAGAGAGATAATCCAAGACAACAAAACTTCAGAGAACCGGTGGAGACGGTAAATAGGGAAAATCTGGTAAATAAAATTAACAGAACAGTAGAACATTATACATTAGTATTATTTACCGTAGATATATAATGCTAGACTATGTGTGCCTATTACTTACTTTGTACGACATACTCCTCCCTGTTTTCTTACTTTGCTTCTTGACCAGGATGCCCCTGGCATTTTTTTTTCCTCTTCTTTTTCCCTCTACACCTCTTCACCAGAAATAGCCTAGTCTGCAAGCTCACAACGCGACGCCTTGCGACACCTTGGGATGCCATGTGATGCAGGTTGTAGATCTGCTATTTTTGCCAAATGTTCACCTACTATGACCTGCCCAGAAAAGGGACACGATTCATGGTTAATTGATGAATTGTAAATTGTAAAACATGCTTTTTGTTAGGACAAAGGAGTGGATGCTGAAACCGAATAAGAGGGTAAGAAGTGCCATTGTAACTTCAAAGAAGAGCAGCCTTTTGAACATGATGCAACGCAATGCAATGGAATGCCAACTCCAGCAATTGGACCTCGAGAAGCAGGTACAGTGCTTTAAAAGAGGGCTAAGAATCATGCCCTACAGTGTGCTCAGATCAGAAACAACTTATTATGGCAAGCCTGAAATATGAATGAATAATATATTACACTGTGACAGTCTGCTTATACCACTATATTGTAATTTAGTGTTCGCTTTTGGCTTGTATTCCAAGATGTCCTACAGGACCATGAGAGGGCTAAAATGGAAGGTTTACAACACAGATTGTGAAAAGATTCGATACTTTTGTAACTTGCCACCCATTTCTCAAAGACTGTTAATTACGATAAAGTAGCCTAGATGTTTGTGTATGAGGAAAATTCACCGGAATATAAATATTTTCAACATACCCCCTCATCCCCCATCCCCTTCCGATTGTCCGAGGGTTTGAACTTCAAAGGCAAAAAAAGCTTAGTCCATTATAAATCATCTGAAGGAGTGTTGTTAATTATAGATGAAACCCTGTTTTTTCCCCCAAACTGCCTCTAGTCATTGTATTCAGGAATTAATTTGGAACATGAAAACACTGGTAACGTTGTTGCAAGAGGTCCACTTTCAATGGAGATTAGCCATCTAGCAGTGGTTGACGGAAATGATTTCTCCATCTGTGGCTGATTGATGTTGAAGTAGCGGGTAAAGGGAGGGAGAAAACGGAAGAAAACAAAGGCCGTAAACATGGATAAATGTTAATCGTCATGCCTGCATGAATGCATCACATCACTTTGTTGTTGTTTGCCATGTTGTAGGCTAGTGTTTTGAAGTATGTTGACCTGAGTATGCAAGCAGAGATGCGTTTGTACTCTTATTTACCATAATTTGCTGTGAGCCATATTCAAAGGCTGTGGGAAAGAAACCCAGCACTTTTGAGATAACCGGCCCTTTGTTTTTAATCAAAGCACCATTTTGACTGAAAAGTGTTGGAAATGAATAGAGTCCAATGAAAGAGACTCAGCGGAGGCTGTTACACAGCTTTTAAGAATAAATCAAACCTCAGAACCATCACTAAACAGAAGAAAGCTATGGAAGTGCAATTAACTTGTGACTGATTTGTGTGAAGTTTTGCGTGACCTCTTAAATTCTAGATACAATTCTATTATACAAATATATCTCGCAGATATTTCGCAGCAAGACAGAATACATGTGTGTGAATGAGAGGAACCCAAGTGGAACAGTGAAGTTACAGGGCGTAGAGGTAAAGAAGGTGGAGGATTTTGTACATGCCACTTCCAAAATGGTCATGCACTTCTCTACTGTCCTCATCAACAACAACAAAATCTGGTGTATTAGGTGTGACATCTGAAAAGGCATAATTTTCATTATTGCACATGAACATGGCAGTTGAAACACAAGAGTGCTTATACATTTTGGCAGATGATGAAACATATGAATTTGTGTCCTTAACTAATAGGTCAACAATTCTGTTGTGCCTAGCAATGTACATTCCCTTATATACATAGCAGCCATTCAGAATATGTGACTGAGTTTCAGTAACTGGATTGTGGTCATGGTGTACTGTAGACAATGAGGAGGAAACATATCAGGGTACCACAGAGAAAGATTGAGTCTGGTTGGAAGGACCTGTAATCTGGCTTTGACTGTAAAGGTGACTATATCCTCATCAACTGCATACTTTTTGAATATTGTATGAGAGACGGTGTGATCTGCAGCAGGAAGGCAAGCTAGCTTTCCTTGTAGTTTTAAACCAATTCAGTTGTTGTTTTTGCTGTTGTAACATTACAAAGTACCTCAATGCAATGACTGGTGATAAATTATGTTTTACTGTATATCAATAACAGTAGCCCTTACTGAGATCAAACAGTTGGTAATAATGTCCTCAGGAACTGCTACAATGTCCGAGTCAGATCGAACCCAGTGCAGGGATACTCCAGTTCTCACACAGAGGTCATTGAGGTCAGGCCAATCTGATGACACCCCAAATAGATCCTTCTCACGCTGTTGGGAAATCTCTGCAGTACCACCATTTTGTTTGCCGGGACAGTTCCTCGTTGGCAGTAATGTTAATCTATTTATACAAATTAAATGTTGATCAAATGCTATTTTTATCCTGGTAAATAAATAAAGCTATGGGTATGATAAATAAATTATAGGTTTTCATTATTTTTTGGCCCAGTACCCATTGTTGATGTGCGTATATTCAAGTATAAATAGATGATCGGCCGGCATTCGTCATTGCCCTTGTTATCCCACTGAGGGCCATGACGCAGGCCAAGCCGTAGATGAGGGCTGTTGGGATGATTCAGCTGTGCCCAAGGTTGGATAAACTGGGTGAGAATCTATATCAATATTTATATTACAATGTTCCCGGTAGCCCAGGACTGTGCATTTATGTATATTCTGTATATTTATTCTGTATATACTGGTTTGCAAATTTCCTCTGGCTACAACTTAGTTATATATACCTCAGTAACCCAGGGAAGATACAATTACAATTAAATAGCCTATTGATTCTTCTTCTTCTTCTTCTTCTTCTTCTTCTTCTTCTTCTTCTTCTTCTTCTTCTTCTTCATCTTCATCTTCTTCTTCTTCTTCTTCTTCTTCTTATTATTATTATTAATTATTATTATTATTAATAAATAACACCTTAAACCTTGATATTGATATACTACTACTACTACTACTACTACTACTACTACTACTACTACTACTACTACTACTACTACTACTACTACTACTACTACTACTACTACTACTACTACTACTACTACTACTACTAATAATAATAATAATAATAATAATAATACATCACATTTTTCTGGGTACTCAAAGTCGTCGCTTTGCAAAACAAAACAAACAAGTATGAGCGAGTGACAAATAAACTATATTGAATTTTGAATCTTGAATCTTCTCATCTTCTTGAAACTCTCAAAAAAGTATTTTCAAGTCATGAACTGCACTGCAAAACCCTTTGAACTGTCCAGCACCTGGTGTTAAGCAGGCCTGTGTCTGATCAGTGTGTACTGTATGCATGGCGTTTCTCTGCGTCTCTCTGAAGGTCTTTTAGAAGTCACTACTAACTAGAAGCAGGGGAATAGACTGGTTGACGGAGAAAGAGAGGGGGTCCCCCAGGAGGCTCCGTCAGTCCCTGCCCGCTCGCACCTCATACCAATTCTCTTTCATGTGGACGATTAGCATCAGGTAATGCTGCAGCCCACTACTTTGATGTCAACTCTGAAATCAAAGGGTCGCGAGGCGAGGAAGGAGAGATGATGTTCAGGAGGGAAAAGTTAGCATGTACTGTAAACCTTCCATGAATGCAAGCAATAATTTATCGTTAACACCACCAGCACAGCACCATCATCAAGGAACTGCATGTCACTTAAGGTAGCCTACTGTACTCCAAAGACATATCGTTGCTTTCGGGCAGAAACCAGCTAAATCAGTTTTTCCGCTTTTGCATTTTTTTCCATAAATCAGTGCTATTGAACACCCTTTACGTCTATGTGTTGATTAAAAAAATATTGAAGCAATGAAAAGTATTAAAAAGTGCTTCTGACAAAACCAGCTAACTCCATTGGATCCTCAAACTTTCCACCAAAAGGGGGTGGAGTTAGCTGGTTTTGCTGACTCCAGGCTCCACCCCTTTTGACCTCCAACCTCATTGTGAGCTTGGAGGTCCATTTAGCTCTTCTTATCAATGATGAACAAAATCTAACTAAAACATTTTGGAGTTAGCTGGTTTCTGCCCGACAGCAGAGATATAGAAAAAGGTAACATGACCTCTTTGACACATTGGCATTTTTCATAAATGTTTACATTACATTACATTACATTACAGTCATTTAGCAGACGCTTTTATCCAAAGCGACTTACAATAAGGTTGTTTAGGAACTTTCCATTCAGTGGTCATGTGTGAAAGAGCCCGCTTCTTAAGTCATAAACCATAGTGGTCGAGACCTATAGTGTCATTAAACATTGACATTAAAAGTTAGGCTACATAATCTGAGATTTGTACATGAATGGATGGATGCTAGTGCGTACTGCGTAATTAAGTAATGTGCATAGAAATGCAGAGATCCCAGATAATTATCAAATAGAAATATCTCAGTATACAACAAAATGGTCAAATAAGCTAGCTAGTTCATATTCCATTAGCCTATGTATAATGGGGACCACCCACTGTACGATATTGGCCATCATAGGGGCGTCCAAGATTACATTTCCACATTGTGGCAGTGTAGAGAATATCATCATTTGTGTTACAGAAACTGCTACTTTAGCTTTAATGGAAAAATGTCTTCAGAAATTGTATAGATTTAATTTAATTTGCTAGTCTGTTTGTGCACTTGTGCAGATATTGTTTGTGGAAAATGATCAGCTCCCTGTGGAGAATTGCTGTAAAACACTGCCCCGGAATGTTACGTCTGTACTACACTGGACACATCATGTACAGTATCTGTTCTGTTTGTGCAATGGAACTGAAGCAGTAGGAAGCAATTTAGCGTCTACATTTGAGGGTGCCATTTAGATTTAACTTTTTCACATTAATTATGTATTTGGTTAATATTCATCTTAATCCTAATAGACCTACTGTAGGCCTACATTGATCACACACTCACCTACACACACACGCACGCACGCACGCACGCGTGCTTGCGTGCGTGTGCGTGTATGTGCGTGTGCACATGCATACCTGTGAAACATTTCACATACACTATGTTAAGCGTGTTATAAATTATATTTCATAAGACATTTGTAACCCAAGTATACCTGTTTTAAATTCAATCCACTAATTTCCTTACCTGGTAAGTGTTGTGAGAAAGTGTGAAAAGTAAAAAAGAAATACGCTCAAGAGTTAAATTAACACTCCAGATTTTAGTATATAGCACAATAATGCAATAAATCAATCAATCAATCAACTGCAAGAAAGGGCCTTGAGTGTTGAGCCTCTTTTTCTGCATCTAACAGGGTAACCTTGCTGAAGTGCTTGAACCCTATAAGTAATCCTGTGCCCAGGGCTAGAAGGGAACCAGAGATGATTCTACAGGTGCACTTAAGTATGAACCTGTCATTGCTGTCGGGCTGAAACCTTGTATGTCCAAAACCATAACATTTCAGGAAATGGGAAAAAGTAACCTGTGTTCCAATGGATCATTATTAGTCACAATACTTTTCATTGGTAAAATATTGATAAAACCCAGTTAACCACATTCAAACTGGCATCCCTATCCTGGGTGATGTCATTATAGGTGAACATTTCACAGCAGAAAATTGGCCTCTTTTGCCAAATTGCTGAATTTCTGTGGCTCTGCATGTTTTATCATTTGACGGCCCAGTCTTTGTCTCAAGTATTGCTCTTACCCAGTAAAAGTCTCTGTGGTTAATTCTTTCTTTCGTCCTTTATTTATTCAGGGAAGCTCATTGAGAGCAAGCTCTCTTTTTCAAGGACGCCCTGATAACAGCATAATAAAACACATAATGAAGAACAATAACAATTAACATTTGAATCATTGATGCAAATAAATATAGTGTTTTCTAAAATATGAATTGTGCGTTGTGCGTTGTAAGCTTGTAGATCTGCCATGTTCACTATTTTTGCCATATGGAGGGAGATACAGTGCAAGGTTTCTGTGCGACAGAGACAAAATGTGGGGTTGTGGCAGGGAACAACACGCCCACACACTCATAACCTTTTTAAAATAATTCATGCTGAAATGTATGCGCACGCACGCACACACACACACGCACACGCACACGCACACACGCACACATGCACATGCACGCGCACACGCCCTCGCACACGCGCACGTACAATAAGAATGCTATAGTACTCCGTGAAACACAGACGCAGAGCAGATGGAGGGGACGGGCATTGAGACAGCTGGTAGGTGAAACTCAATGATTGTACTAATTGTTAATTGCCTCAGTTTCCCTTTTCAGAGATAGCTGTTTTGTGAAACGTATCTAAGAGGGGGGGAATAAAGGTACAGTTTGAGGTGTTTTCTTTCGTCAATGTCATTTTATGTCTGCCGATGAAGATTCCACCCCTAGAATAATAACGGTTGAACTTTGCATGCCTGAACTCTAAATGTCTGTGCGTGGACTGTGGATAGATTCGAACCGCGACGTGCTCCGGGGGTTCAATGAGCCTTCTTGACTGGCTGAGTGTGATTTGAATGGAAAGTGTGGACTATCGTACCTTGGCCCAGTGCTTCTCACACATTTTCATGTGAACCCCAAATTGATACGGCCACGGACTCCCATCTGAAAAGATTTTGTGCCAAGGACGCTCATAAGAGAAGATTTATGTTATGCTGAACGTTATGTTCATGTTACGTTTTTCAAAATGCTGTGAGGTTGTACAGTTAGGTTGGCTATTTTCAAATATGTGAAGTATAAAATAGTTTTGAAGTGGTTATGATGCTCTATTAAATAATATAGCTGGGGACCCCCTCCAACAACCCCTGATGGTCCACGGACCCCACTTTGAGAACCACAGCCTTAGCCTACACAAGAATCTGACTGCAGTTTGATTAATCAGTCTGACCAATGATGATGATTGCGGTCAGAAGGTCTCCATGCTTCTGGGCGTGCATGCGCACGTGCATGCATCTGTGTGTGTGTGTGTGTGTGTGTGTGTGTGTGTGTGTGTGTGTGTGTGTGTGTGTGTGTGTGTGTGTGTGTGTGTGTGTGTGTGTGTGTGTGTGTGTGTGTGTGTGTGTGTGTGTGTGTGTGTGACAGAGAGAGAGGGAGAGATGGATGGTACTTCTGAGTGTGCATGTGCATGTGCACGTGCACGTACGTGCATCTGTGTGTGTGACAGAGGGAGAGGGAGAGATGGATGGGAGAGAGAGAGAGGGAGAATATCATTGCTGTTGTGCAGAAACCTTGTATCTCTATATTTCGACTTTGACTTGTATCTCGATATTTTTGTAAATTAACCCTTAAGACCTGAGGCCGATTCTACAAAAGGCCTTCTAAATGCCTTTGGCAATTCAAAAATAGCAGATCTACAAGCTCATAGCGCTATGAGCTTGTATCTGCTATTTTTGAAAAATCTTGAACATTTGTGCAAATCTTTGATTACATATATTTTTGGAAACAACATTTTTAACTCAAATCTTTGCTGCTGGAGGTCCCTGGAACAACATCATTTACAAATGTTCGATATATATTCAAAGATTTTCACGCATTTAAAAAAAAATAGCAGATATACAAGCTCATGCAGATCTGCTATCTTTGAATAACCAAAGAAATATTAAATTGACACAGATGTGTCCCGGTTTTAGAAACGTTTTGAAAGTGAAATTTGGTAAAGTGTGTCTGTGGGTTTTACAAATATTTCACCAATGAAAAGTATTAACAAGTGCTCGTGGCGAAATAATAACTTGCATCCTTTGGAACACAGGTTTCTCCGTTTCTGGCCGACAGCAACGATATTAAAGCAAGAGTTTGTGCGTATCAGTATGTGTGTGTTGTTGTGCGGGAGGCAGAGAGGCAGAGAATCATTTTGATTATTGTGATTAAAACGGCAGCATTAAAACAATGAGTTGTTCAACCAAAGGGTGCAGTTAATGGTATTAAAACCCAGAGGACCTAACCCTCCCCACAGCACTGTACAACAGGTCAACCATCCATCCCCTGCAGGGAAACAATGCACAAATCCACAATGGACCATTGAAGTGGGCCACTTGTGCTTCACTGGCAAGATAAATGAATAAATAAACTGCGCTAGAGTAAAAAAAAAGCATTACTAAAAAATGCATAAAAAAGCATTAGTCTGGTCTGTGTGGTAAAAGGGGGGAAATGAAATGGATTTTGAGCTGTGCTTGTCTGTCGCTCCACCTCTCTCCGTCTCTCTATCTCTCTCTCTCTCTCTCTCTCTGTCTCTCTCTCTCTCTCTCTCTCTCTCTCTCTCTCTGTGTCTGCCTTGCACTCTCTTCCTCTATATAAATGTTTTTCAGTTAAAGTGATATTAGGTGAGAAGGGGGTGTAGGCGGTGTTTTTTGGTTAAATGTGGGTGGGGGGGTAATCAGCTTAATGCAGAGTTAAAGGGCCGATGGGAGGCTGGCCAAATCCCTGGGCTATTAAAGTAGCACCATGTCCTCGGCAGTGACCTCATCCTAAGCATTAATTATAGCAAAAGTGTCTATCTCCTTTGGCTGTTCTCGTTCACTCTCTCTCTCTCCTCTCTATCGGTCTCTCGTTCTCTCTTAAACTTGCTCATTCAATTCCATCATCTCTCTCTCTCTCTCTCTCTCTCTCTCTCTCTCTCTCTCTCTCTCTCTCTCTGTCTCACACACACGCACGCACACACGCACGCACGCACGCACGCACACACACATAAACAATTCTCAATGTTTGACAATTCTGGTTGTTCCCTTCAATTTAACAGGTGTTTTTCTTTTTTTCCCTTTTCTATCGTGCATGCTGTACTGTAGATAGTCTTGCAAACTCTCACAGAACGTTTTTCTTTGAGGCATTTGATGCCACTCACTAGAAAGTCGGATTCTAACAAAACTTTCCTCTCCATGCAATTACACCTCCTTAGTCGCTCTCCACATATTTCCTCTACCATTCTTAACTCTGTCGTACCTCCCTTACCCTCCGTCAATCCACTCCCACGGTACCAATTTCATTCCTTGCCACATGTTCTCCTCACTTTCTGTGCTACCATTGTCATAGTTCAATCAACGCTACTAGCTCTCCCTCTTTATGAATATCAGACGTTGGGAGAGAAAGAATAGACAAAGACATTTGAGCGCCTGGCCAGTGGGCAGTGGTGGAAAAAGTACTCAAATGTTTTACTTAAGTAAAGTATCAATACTGCAATGTAGAAGTACTCTGTTTCAAGTAAAAGTCCGGAATTCAACATTTACTTGACTATACAAGTACAAAAGTATTGGTATCAAAATGTAGGCTACTTAAAGTGCCAAAGGTAAAAGTAGCCTACAAAAATGTTTGAAAATAGCAGATCTACAAGCTCACAATGCATCGCGATGTGACGCCTTGTGAGCTTGTCGATCGGCTATTTTCAAATAGCCTAGGTATAAAATAAAAAAAAGTGGTAAATGTATGTTTTATAATGTAATAATTTATATCTGCAAAGTAACTAGTAACTAAAGTTAATTGTATTGGAGTAAATGTACAATATTTGCCTCTGTGATGTAGTGGAGTAGAAGCAAAAGTATAGACAATTGGAGATACTCCAGTAAAGTAAAAGTACCTCAAAATTGTACTTAAGTACAGTACTTGAGTACATATACTTAGTTACTTTACACCACTGCCAGTGGGTGGCGTGCTACCTCAATTGTTTCCTGCTAGGAGTTGTGCTGCAGGAGAACAACAGCCTGGTGTTAGCGTACTAATGTTGGACCATTGGCTCAGCCCCCTGAGATGCGGGAGAGTTATTTGTCTTGGCTAAAGCCAATGACGACCATTTCACAGCAGAAAATTGGCCTCTTTTGCCAAATTGCTGAATTTCTGTGGCTCTGCATGTTTTATCATTTGACGCCCCAGTCTTTGTCTCAATTATTGCTCTTTACCCAGTAAAATTCTCAGTGGTTAATTCTTTCTTTCCTTCTTTGTCCTTTATTTATTCAGGGAAGCCCATTGAGAGCAAGCTCTCTTTTTCAAGGACGCCCTGATAACAGCATAATAAAACACATAATGAAGAACAATAACAAACATTTGAATCACATTACAACGTCACAGATGAAAATAAATATAGCGTTGCATGAAACAGGCGCAGTCAATATATGTAGTGTGTCCTCAAGAAGCACCTTATATGTCTCTATTGAGACCAATCACACCAGTTTCAGAGAGTCATGAAGTTTGTTCCATTTGTGCTGAGAATTGTGTACGAATTGAACCAGAGTCCATGGTCCCATGTATACACTCTCTAAGTTAAATTAACACGATGGATTTTACTGTGTACACCCTCTCTCTTCATTCGTTGTCAGTGGTGGAAAGTATCTAAGTACATTTACCTAAGTGCTGTATATAATTACAATTTTGAGATATTTGTACTTTACTTGAGTACTTCTAATTTCCAATACTTTTACTTCTACTCCACTACATCTTGGATCCAAATATTGTACTTTTACTCCACAACATTTATTGGAAAACTTTAGTGACTAGTTACTTTGTAGATTTTGATTATTATTACAAAACATACATTAACCACTTCAGCCCTATTTACATTTCAGCCATTTGAAAATAGCAGATCTACAAGCTCACAATGCGTCGCGATGCGACACACTGTAAGCTTGTAGATCTGCTATTTTCAAAAGATTTTTATACATTGGAAAGATTGTAATGGGACATTCTGCATAATGATTACTTTTACTTCTGGTATTTTGATGCCAATACTTTTGTACTTTTACTCAAGTACATTTTAGTTTTTCTTTCTGCAGTATTGATACTTTTATTTTAAGTACAAAATGTGAGTTATTTTTCCACCACTGTTCGTTGTGCACTACAGCACCCCCCCTCCCTCTAGGCCTCTGCCTCTATGATCTCTCCGTCAAGCTCCTCCTCACCCCTTCTCAGCTCTGTGATCACTCTCTCCCTCTCTTGCCCTGTGTCTACCTTTCCCTTTGACTCTCTCTCTCTTCTTATCTTGGCTGAAGGCCGGGGCCGGGTGTCCCCCCAGTTACAACGCAGTATCAATCCAACGGAAAGAATCACTGGCGGCTATCCATGTTCAGCCACTCGCGTAAAAACCCTCCAATACATCTCCAGGGGTGAAACGCATTCTCTCACACACAGACACGCGCGCACACACACACACACACACACACACACACACACACACACACACACACACACACACACACACACACACACACACACACACACACACACCACACAATCTTACAAAAACACGGACAGATGTACCCACACTATACAAACACACGTGCACGCACGCACACACACATGCACACACGACCACAAACGCATCCACAGGGAAATGTGCACAAACAAGTAATGCAAATGTGCATGCACAAACAAATTGTGGAAAACACTCACACACACACGCACGCGTGCACGCGCACACACACACACGCACACACACACACACACACACACACACACACACACACACACACACACACACACACACACACACACACACACACACACACACACACACACACACACACACACACACACACACACACACACACACACACGCACACACACAGTAAACATACGCAGTGGCACACGCCAGTAATGTCACACTGCCAAACATCTGCTGGCACATCTATAATTTGAGCAGGATCCTGGTCTGCCACCAAGACTCACAGGCTGCCAGCTGGGCCAACACTACTGCCAGCCGCACAGATGCACTGCGGAGGCGCATCGGTACGGGGGGTATACTTCAATTCAGACTGTGTGTGTGTGTGTGTGTGTGTGTGTGTGTGTGTGTGTGTGTGTGTGTGTGTGTGTGTGTGTGTGTGTGTGTGTGTGTCTGTGAATGTGTGTGCTGTATTGAGCAGAAGGTACCGCTGCAACCTCCTGAGTGTTCATTTAGGGTGTTAAAAAAAAGGTCAATTTTTTACACCCTAAAAGTTTATGTGAACTTATGTAACGAGCAGCAAACGTGGCGCGAAGCGACACATTATCGGCTCACCAGGCATCGCTGAAGAGACACGTCGATCAACGTGTTCAGGTTTATGTAACCAGCATTGGCCAGGTTATTGCTCTTATCTCCCCCTCCCTCTCTCCCTCTCTCCCTCTCTCCCTCTCTCCCTCTCTCCCCCTCTCTCCCTCTCACCCTCTCTCCCTCGCTCTCCCTCTCTCTCCCTCTCTCCCTCTCTCTCCCTCCCTCCCTCTCTCCCTCTCTCCCTCTCTCCCTCTCTCCCACGTCACACACAACAGAAACCATTGTCTAACACCACCTGGGGCTGACATACTGTAGCATCAGTGTTGCCAGGTATGCTTATTATAATTTCCCCCCAAGATTCTATTTGAAAATAGCAAATCTACAAGCTCACATACAGACAGACACAACTTTAACTTTAGAAGACATGTAGAAGACGATATGTTTACTTTTCAATAACACTTGAATCACACCATTACGTACATGCTCATATGACTGTGTGTCTGAAATATGATGCATTATGCAGATGCTATACAACTGATGTTCTCTGGGGGCCTGAGTTATACTTTGTTGCCCGTGAGGGTCACACATCGGAAATAGCAGATCTACAACTTCACAACACGTTACGCTGCAACACATTTTTGAGCTTGTAGATCTTTTGTTATCGGTGTGCGACACGTGAGTGTAACTAAGTATAATTCAGGCACAAGGTCCTATAGGTATTGACTTGCATGATAACGACACAGCTCCCTCTCTCAATTCCACTGGCTGTTTGTGAGATTGGGTGGGTGTTTGCTAAGATATGAGTATCGATTTAATATATCAGCATTTATACCTTGCGCGGTCTTTGCAAAGAACCGGCAGGCTCACTCTCAGTTTAATTGTACCTTCAGGTGCCCGTGTCTCCGTGTACTGTAATTGCAGAACACCTGGAATCTTCCAAGATGAAGATTTGATTGCATAAGATCAAAGTCAATATCTGGTGCAGCCTCCATCATCAACAGGGGAACGTTGTATCAAAGTGGCTTCAGAAACTTTGTCAAAGTCAGCCAGACGTGCATCTAATTACAAAACACTGCTGAATATATGCAATATGGCTGAATAAGGAGTTGTGAAGTGTAAACAGTGTCAATATGTGTGTGTGTGTGTGTGTGTGTGTGTGTGTGTGTGTGTGTGTGTGTGTGTGTGTGTGTGTGTGTGTGTGTGTGTGTGTGTGTGTGTGTGTGTGTGTGTGTGTGCGCGTGTGCATCTAATTACAAAACACTGCTGAACGTTGTATGGCTGAATACACGACCAGCTATAGCATTAACAGTGTCAATGCGTGTGTGTGTGTGTGTGTGCGTGTGTGCGTGTGTGCATGTGCGTGTGCGTGTGCGCGCGCGTGTGTGTGTGTGTGTGTGTGTGTGTGTGTGTGTGTGTGTGTGTGTGTGTGTGTGTGTGTGTGTGTGTGTGTGTGTGTGTGTGCGTGCGCGTGCGCGCGTGTGTGTGTGCGAATATGCGCGCGCGCATGTGTGTGTGTGTGTGTGTGTGTGCGTGCGTGCGTGCGTGTTTGTGTGTGTGTGTGTGTGTGTGCTGGAAGGAATGGCTGACGGTGCAAGATTCGTTATTTGTCCGTCACACGTGTTCACTATTAAATAACATCGCACAAAAAGAAAGCCATTTTGCACGTGCCATAGATTTGAGCAATTACATGAATACAAGGTCTATTACTTTCATGTGAAAATCCCAGCTTGTGAACGAACCTAACCTTAAAGGAACATATAAAAAATGTGACAGCAGAAAATGCTCCCATCCTGCGAGCCTGTGATATTACAAAGTGTGGGACTGTACAAGACATGGCCTCCTCCATACTAAGCTGTTGTTGGAGTGTGACCAACTGACTGACTGAATGACTGCCAATCAGTGGAACGCCATGGGTGACATGTATTTAACCACAAACACCATGTAAGCAGAGAGGGAGAAGGGCAGGGGGGGGGAGAAAGGAGGAAAAAGAGAGTCCAAAGTGAAGCATTGAGAGATATAAACAGCATTAAGCCACATTAAAGGAGATTAGGGCCAGCAATCAAGCACTGGTTGTCATAGAAACAGCAAGCGTAAAGTGTTATTAAGTCAGCTGGCTAGCCAAGGCTACCATTCTATAAAGGGGATAAGCTAAATGTTCTCGGCTTTTCCTCCCCTGCTTCCCACTGTAATTCGGATAACATTTCAACCTACTGTACACTGTACATCCCAGATAATATTTGTTTTCCACGTGTGGAATATATTTTATTCATACTCGTTCTGCTTATTCATTAAATATCAATGATGTTAGTTTTTTCATTGTTTTTCTTCTTTTGTCTTCGTGACAGATGGGATTTGAGGGAAGTGTTAGATTTTGTATTCAGTAAATTAATAAATTGCACAGTTGGGGCACACCACTGGCTCACCTGGTAGAGCGCATATACTGTATCATTAAGGCTCAGTCTTGCACAGCCGGCTGTGGTTCAAATCCAACCTCAGGGTCTTTGCTGCATGTTCTTCTCCATCTCTCTCTCCTTGTTTATTATTTCTCTCGCACTGTAACTATCTGAATAAAGCATGAAATGCCAAAAATACATTTTCTAAATAATAATAATATTAATGATAATAATACATTGCATAGATAAAGTGGTATTTCACTTGAAGTTACTTGAATCAATATTTAGACACTTCATAATTATACATTAGATATGTCATATTAATTTGATCAGACATGCCCCTCTTCTAAGCCCATTCAACTTCAAATGTTAACCATGTTTAAGTCATTGAAAACACACGACCCTGCATGGTTCTGGTGACTAAGATTGTCCTTCTAATGCATAAGGAGAAACCTATCTATTACTTAGTCAATATCAGTCACCAGAACAATGATTGTGCGCATTCGAGTTAGCAGTTGTCCTACGGGTATATTGTGTGTCACATTATTCACACACTTTGCAGGTTTGCACAAAAAAAATACAAAGGAAGCCAGAGATTAATTTAGAGAGAGGCAGTGATTGACAAGTCTGCAGACATTTCAGCCGGTAGCCATCACCAGCTCACTCTGTATTAAGTATTCAGTAATGATGTTTTGCTTTTGTTACGGGTTCATCACTAAAATAAAATGTTTGAATTTTTTTTCTCTTTCCCTGGATATATAGATAGATGGAAATAGATTTATACCTGAAGCATGAATCATCAACTGCTCGAATCATCACATGAATTATGAGGGCCTTGGCATGAACTGACAAAATATGTTGTGGAAGTGTAATCAATTAACAACAATTAACCTTTGAACAAGACTTGAAGAAGGGGCCACGAGAACAGCAAGACTGTTTAAAGTCCCCCAGGGGTCTATACTTGGTCCTTCTTTTTTCCCTCAGCACCAAATCTCTTAGGTGAAAACAGCTGATACTCAAGTTGTGTTGCAACAAGTTGTGAGCTAGTAGATCGGCTATCTTCGTCATTTGTCTGTTATGACATACCCAGAATAGGGATGCTAGGGTACATGTGGTTAGGCTCTCCAGAGCGACTGTGAGGTAAACACAAGGTAAACCAATAACCTATCATCAGTCTAAACAGTATAATACTGTATTATTTAAAAAAAAAATCTCTACATTGAAACTATACAAACTATAGGATACCAGGTCAATAAATTAACCTGGCATCTGTCTCTTAGTCAAACGGACCTGAGTTGCAACTGTACTTTGCTGTTTGTTCACCTTACACCAAATCTATCCCTTTAACCAATCTACAAGCTCACAACACATCGCAACGCAATGCGTTGTGCTTGTAGATCGGCTATATTTGGCAACGGTTCCCCCCCAGAATACGGATGCTGGGGTTCAAGTGACTAAGTATACAAATGCAGCAGCTCAGGTTTTCTATTTCGCTCCCATTCTATGGCTCTCTACAACACTATGGCCGCACTTCATTATCAGTTCAACAACACGCGAACCCCCGCAGCCCTCATCGTCCATTAGAGAGAAATGTTGACGCTGCTCATCCAGGAAGCATGTACCAGCTTCTTCAAATTGATTTGGGAACATTGATATTCCAGCCGGGCCTCATGCACGCTCAAGCTGGGCCCCACCTGGGAAGGATTGAGGGAAACGTTATAATGTCCTCTCAGCATATGCGCCGGGCACTGCCCATCTGTCTCGTAGAGGCCCCACGTCGGCACTAAAGGCCCTCCAACCAGCACCCCCCTTTGCCTGCTTTCCCCACCTGCCCTGGAAAGCAATGCGGCGCCAAAGCCCCACAGGGAGGGAATTTGGAGTGGAAGAACGATGAAGAAGAGAGTGAGTCTTATCCTTAGCATATACCGTATGTTGGTGTGGTTCGTGAACCCTGCGTTCGAGTGCCTGGTGTGTACCACACACATGCATAATATGTGCATGTGTTTGTGTGTGGGAGCAAATATTTGCATTTACATGTATGTACTTACGCAAACACACATACACCCACTTCCTTGAATATTAGCAACATGTACTACAGGACCCTGACTCCAAAGGTCACCTGACTGCAATCTGGGGACCATCCTGTCCTTGCCTTTTCCTCACCTTCTATTACACTGTTAGCTGGTCCCCAGAGGCACCTTATCCTTACTGCCATCTGCTGGCATGTCATCCATATATATTAACAAAGATAAAACAGGTGCTGCACACATTAAAATGTGCATTATCTGAAACATGCACTCTGCAGGGCCTTCTTTCTTTTGATCAATTGTTGTACTTTTGAACTTTTCAACAAAAAAAAGTTATGGCAATCCACCCCCCATGCACGTATAGTCCTGGCCAACAATGCCAACTGCTAGTGTTGTCCTGGCGAGAGTGCAGACAATCACAATGATGGATTTGTTTGCCACTTACAGACTCAGGAGGTACAGTATAGCGGCAGTGGCTCAGAGTGGCCGTCTTGGATTCGGATTGGTTCTCGGTTCGATCCCTGGGTCCTCCTGGCTGTATGGACAAAGTGTCCTTGCAGAACACACTTAACCCCTAACTGGGGTTGGCATGGTTTACTCTGCTTCCGTCGGTGTGTGAATGTGAAATGATTTTGAACGCTTGGACAGACTAGAAAGGCCCTATATAAATGGAGTGTATTTACCATTTATCTGACAGTGAGGAGTCTCACCATCTGTGGTGGAAAAAGTACTCAAATGTTTTACTTAAGTAAAAGTATCAATACCGCAATGTAGAAATACTCTGTCACAAGTAAAAGGCCTGTGTTCAAAATGTTACTTAAGTAAAAGTACAAAAGTATTGGTATCAAAATGTACTTAAAGTACCAAAAGTAAAAGTACTAAAATGATTGAAAATAGCAGATCTACAAGCTCACAATGCGTTGCATCGCAACGCGTTATGACCTTTTGGATTGGCTATTTTCAAATAGCCTAGGTGTAAAATAGGGCTAAAGTGGTTAATATATGATTTATATTTTTTTTATAATCTATACAGTATCTGCAATGTAACTTGTAACAACATTTTTCAAATAATTGTGGAGTAAAAGTACAGTATTTGCCTCTGAGATGTAGTGGAGTAGAAGTAAAAGTATAGACACTTGGAAATACTCCAGTAAAGTAAAAGTACCTCAACATTGTACTTAAGTACAGTACTTGAGTAAATGTACTTAGTTATACTTTACACCACTGATCACCATGAGGGCGCAACGCATGCGGAGGAACATGCTCCCCGTCTCAGCCCTGCTCCCTGCTGAGCAGGTTCCCCGACCCGTCCTGTAGGAGTCATATAGTGCAGTCACACAGAGCACGTCCTCCCCGGCCGGTTTCCCGCCCGTGAACACAGCCAATTATGTTTGTAGAAGCGCATGGCCAAGCCAGAGTCACTGTGGAGGAATTGAACCTCCACAGTGTCTCCACGGTGGCAGGCACACCCCCCTTGTGTGTCAAAAGTCGGTCTTACCTTTTTGAGATTCATCTAATTCTTGCACAGCTTTCCTCTCCTCCTATATAGGCACAATCTCAAATCTTGTTGGAGGAGGATATAAGGGAGTTAAAGGGGAGGAATATCACCCTATTCTTCCAGTCCCACTGGAGACAGAAATGTGAAAGGAAACCAGAAAAGGGGACTGCATGGTGTCTGGAGAAAGAGGACTGAGTACTGCTCTTTTTCATGTTAATTTGGAGCAGACTGTAGCCTGATTAAAACGGAGTTATGAGCCCCTGAGGGGTGAGTGGCTGTTTGTTTATGAATGGGCATTTTGGTGGCTGGAAACCGGTTGAACATCCAGTAGGATCATCATTAATGGCATGCAGTGAATGCAACTCCCTGTGAGGGACGTTTTTGTGCATGTCCGTGCATGTGCATCGACTACTGTATGTGTAGGAATGTACTATATATGTGTAGCCCCTGCTGTTCCGGGAAATGGAGATCAGGGGTTAAGTACTCCTCTGTACCTTGCCCCGCCCCCCATCATCATCTCTCTCTCTATCTCTCTCTCTCTCTCTCTCTCTCTCTCTCTCTCTCTCTCTCTCTCTCTCTCTCTCTCTCTCTCTCTCTCTCTCTCTCTCTCTCTCTCTCAGTCTCTCTCTCTGTCTCTCTGTCGCTCTCTCACACACACACACACACACACGCACGCACGCACGCACGCAGGCAGGCATGCACGCACGCACGCAGAAATAAAGCCCTCTGCTTAAGTAAGATCAGTAGATCAGCAATGGGGAAGCACAGATTAATTGCAACCATTGCTACCCAGGGTGAAAAAAAGAAGGGGATAACTAGGAGAGAAAAAAAACAACTGAATGAAACTAGGTCTAAAACCAGCCAGCTATCCATTATCCTCTTCCAGAACACATACACACACACACGCGCACACGCACACGCACAGACGCGCGCGCACACGCGCATACATTCCCTATTACTGTCGAGCATCTGTCCTCCCTGTCGACCCCCTCCCTGCAGGTCAAATAAGGCCGATTACACTGCTGTGTGATGCAGGAGGAGATAAAGACTGACACGTGAGTTGTTGTGTGTGTGTGTGTGTGTGTGTGTGTGTGTGTGTGTGTGTGTGTGTGTGTGTGTGTGTGTGTGTGTGTGTGTGTGTGTGTGTGTGTGTGTGTGTGTGTGTGTGTGTGTGTGTGTGTCTGCCCTTTTCTTTTTGCTCTCTTGCTACTGAGAGATACTGTAGCCTATGTATCCTAGGAGTCCCAAGTGAATGGAGGGCTGTCGATGTGTAATCACAGGTCTGCCACCTGAGTGACTCAGTCTGACGTGTTCCAGTTTGTGCAGCACCGGTGGTGTAAAGTAACTAAGTACATTTACTCAAATGCTGTACTTAAGTACAATTTTGAGGTATTTGTACTTTACTGTATTTCCAATTTTCAATACTTTTACTTCTGCTTCACTACATATATTGTAGGCCTACTTTAATTATTTGAAAACTTTAGTTACTAGTTACTTTGTAGATTTTGATTATTATTAAAAAACATACATCACCCACTTAAGCCCCAGTGGTGTGTTCTATCGTGTTACGCTATATACGTAGTATATCATCCCAGACAATTTGAAAAAAATTGTATACCCTCCATTAACCATTTAATATGGTGACCACGTGTGAGTGTATGTCGTGCGTGTGCAGGGAATAATTATGGTATACCCACCGAAAAAACCTAGAACACACCACTGTTCAGCCCTATATACGTTTTGTCCATTTGAAAATAGCCGCTCTAGAGGCCCAGAATGTGTCGAGCTTGTGAGCTTGTAGATCAGCATAATGAGTACTTTCTACTTTTGATACTTTAAGTACGTTTTGATACAGTATTGATACTTTTACTTAAGTGAAAAGTTTGAGTACTTTTCTGTGCACTAACCCACTGTGCAGCACTAACAGCTGTTGTGTGAAAACCTAGTAACGCTGACTTCTGTGTTTTTCATCAATTTGAAGCTTACATCGTCAATCACCTGTCAGGGATGATTTCCTGGGCCTATATAGGGAGGTTTCCTGTTAGTAAACATGAGAGGAATATGACCGCGCAGCTGCGGGGGGAAGCCTATGGGTGCGTTTGGAAATTACGCACCGGAGCACACTCGCCTATTAGTTTGTATTGGCCAGTGCGCTCACTGCCGCTCAGGGCTGTATTTTCGAACGCGCCTTTCCCCCACTGACCCCCAGGCATGCGCAGATTGCGCATTCTGCTCTGTGATGACGTCGCGCGGAAATCCGTCTATAGGACATGTGTTTACAGGGAAAGATGTTCTATAACATCAGAGGTTTGCACCAGGCGCTCTCTTGTTTGCGCTATGGTCATGCAGCTTCCGTTACATGTGTTCCTAGAGTACAAATGCAGGTGTGTTGTATTTACATAGGGTTTAACTACACATGGGACCCTGGTGTCCCATTCTGGGGTGAACACTCTGTGAAAAAAGCAGAGCTATGTGAGCTTATGCTTGTAGATTGGCTGTTTTCAGCAAAGATAATTATTGTAGAGGGAAATAAGGAGCGGACCTACAGTAGTATAGACCCCTGGGGTACTCCAGTTAACTAAGTGTATAAGGTTTAAATCAGGTCTGCTTAAAGGAAAAACTGGATTGACTATTTACTATTGATGCAAGAGCATTGTGTTACCCATGGGTAACAAATAGATTGGAAATCAGCAAATGAGCTTAATTACTGACTTAGATCTCCTCCTTCCCAATCCTCTACTGGCAAACTCAATTTAGTCGTTTAAAATGTTCCACTCGGACAGATTGTAGTACCGCTTTTGCACAAAATAGAAGATATCATGCTCTCCACACATTTTACTCCACTGGGAATGTTATGTTTTATGGGATCGTTTGTACTACATCTACTTCCTGGCCATGGTTTTCTGTGGATTTAATCAGCATTACTGCATACTGTGTTTACTGTTTGGTAGGTGGGAGTCAAACTATAGTCAAATGTTTTAGGATCATTATTTCAGATTGGACATAACAGGGACAAGTGCCTGTGCAGCAGGGGAAATGCTGGAGTTTGAAATAAGCTTACTGTGTTTATTTTTTGTTTTGTTATTTCTTTAGGCATTTTATTTAGACAGGACCGTATATAGAGAGGCAACTATGGGAGGTCATAGAGAGGACGATACATGCAAATTATCCTATACATTTGCTCTCTGCGTGCATGTGTGCGTGTGTATTTGTCCTTTGCGTATCTCGAAAACTGTCAGAACGATCAACTTTAAACTCGGAGAGTGTATCGCCAACCTGAGGGAGGGATGTCATCAATATGATGTCATAGTAGCCTACTGAGGCCATAGATGGCCTCCCTGTAGCGGGTCACTTTCATACAACCAGTTGAACTCACAAGAAACACAGGGAATAAACATCAGGAGACATAATAATATGATCATTGGGTGGTAGTAGCTGTGTCCCTCAGTGGCATTTACATCACCTCCATAAAGGGATATTATGATATTATAGTGCTACTCTGCTTCTGTTAACAACTCGGCACAGCTACAGGGAGCCATAATGAAGTGAAACCTTCCATGCAGAGCCATTTGTTTTCTGAGCTTAGCATTTTTAGTATGACTTACTGTTGTCATTTCATTTCCTATCAGTCATACATATTACAATGGGTCTCCTTGGGTGCTCATGAGGCTCAGCTGTCTAGTGTGCTGTTCTACCGATACCATGTACCTTGACTGCTGGCTTTGAATACCGGCCCCTACTGTGCTGTCACATCTGTCTCTGGAGCCGTTTCCTGTCACCGTCACTGTCTCTAGTTTGAACTGCTAATGAAACTCCGACGGAGAGACGACCACCCACTCCTTTTTAGCATGTACAGTATATTGCTCAGAGACATGCACGTAGCCAAAGTGACTACTGATGGAGTAATGAGCTTCCTTCAATCCGTCAAGTGCATGACATCTCCCGTGTAGTCAGACTGTATGCTGAGCTATGCGTGATGCAAAACTAGCCTCCCTGATCATGTTCTGTTGAGGTTAACAGTGGGGGAGCTGCAGTGTGCCCCTCAGGCTCACAGTTGTGCTTTTGTTACTATACTGCTAAGTGATTGCTGCACTGTAAACGCAAGTCATGTCCTTTCCAAGTTTATGAGCCTAAACAAGGCTAGACACAGTGTGTTGTCATTGTTAATTTACATCAACTTTTCTTCAAGCCAATAGTAATACAGCTTCCCATTCCAAAGAGAATAACATCGGGGCACCCCTATGCCTTCGGGGTCACCAAAATGAGTGCGAATAAGAATTTCACCTCTATTTGTATTGTGACAATAACATGCGATTGATTGATTGATTGATTGATTGATTGATTGATTGATTGATTGATTGATTGATACATTGAATTGGGTTTCAGCCTCCAGGAAGCATGAATGCGCTCAGTGAATTCCATGGCAATCTGTTTATACATTTTATGCAATTAGAAGGTTTTAATCATCACTCCAGATTTAGAGTGTATACAGTCAAGAGTTATGTGTTCAAATCAGTGCTATGATGAAGAATGGAAACATGTATTTATGTATTTAAACTGCACACCAATAAGATATGTCAATACAGACAGCAGATGTCTAAACTTGATTATACTCTCAGAACTTATTGAGCCCCTTAGGTGCAATGCAACGGTAATGACGTATGTTTCAAATAGTATTGTCATATTTGTTTATTTTCAGTAGTGAATCATTTCATCTTGTGTTATTCCCCCCGCCCCCAACCCCCCCCCACCACACACACACACACACACACACACACACACACACACACACACACACACACACACACACACACACACACACTAAAGAGGAGTTCATGTCTCGTCTGAGTCCACATCAATATTTCATATTTACCACACTATTTATCCACTCCGTTTATCATTTATGAGTGCCATTTCTGTGTGAATGCATGCACAAAAATGTGAGCATGTGTGTGTGTGAGTATATCTTTGTATGTGTGTCATTTGTATAGTGTCACAGCGGGCCATAAGCCCTCTGGCATCTTAGTAACACCGTGGTGCAGCCAATGCACAAGGCCTGTCTCTCTGAACAAACAGCAGGCCTCCCCTTTTCTCAACGCTCGGACATTAATTATTCATATACGGGCTGAATGAATGGGACATTGTTTATCAAGGCTATGGGACCAGGGGAATGGGTGCACTGGCCATGCAACATGTAAGCGGATGTGTGTTCTTTGTGTGTTCATTGTGTGTTCATTGTGTGTGTGTGTGTGTGTGTGTGTGTGTGTGTGTGTGTGTGTGTGTGTGTGTGTGTGTGTGTGTGTGTGTGTGTGTGTGTGTGTGTGTGTGTGCGTGTGCGTGTGCGTGTGTGTGTGTGTGTGTGCTTAAGAGGGGGGAAAAAGCAGAGAGGGAGAGATAGATTGACACTGTGCACCACATAGTGTATAGCTGCCTAGCTGGCTCTCTAATTGGTGATTACAATTAACAAACATAGCTGGCTGCTTGTTATTGCTATGGTAATGAGGGTCGAAGAGGAAAACAGCATTCCCGCCAGACAAAAAAGGTGTGTGTGTGTGTGTGTGTGTGTGTGTGTGTGTGTGTGTGTGTGTGTGTGTGTGTGTGTGTGTGTGTGTGTGTGTGTGTGTGTGTGTGTGTGTGTGTGTGTTGCTGTGTGTGTGTGTGTGTGTGTGTGTGTGTGTGTGTGTGTGTGTGTGTGTGTGTGGGATGAGTGAAGGGGCGAGAGATGAATACCTCCTCGTCCATCGAGTGCTATTGCCACTTGACCTGCTTTGACCCAGTGAGATAGGGGTAGACAACACAAACCGTGCAAACACAAGGACACACACAAAATGTAATGGTTGGCATACACCCAGTGACCAGGCGATGGCATCCACCCACTCTGCGATGGATGTCCACTTGACATTCCAACAAATGGAAGACAAATGAATACATCAGCTCTAGCAGATGGAGTTTATGTGTGCGGGATTAAGACTGATGATTTCATTACACACCCACACGCACAAACACACACAAACGCACACAAACACGCAAATCTACTACTTATTTTCATTACCCAATGCCACGTTTTTAGGCCAAGTCTTCCACTGGCACACAAGCAGTGGTGGAAAAAGTACTCAAATGTTTTACTTAAGTAAAAGTATCAATACTGCAATGTAGAAATACTCTGTTACAAGTAAAAGTCCGGAATTCAAAATGGATTTGAGTGTACAAAAGCATTGGTATCAAAATGTACTTAAAGTACCAAAAGTAGAAAGTACTCATTATGCAGAATGTCCCGTTTCACAAAGACAATTTAAAAATCCTTTGAAAATAGCCGATCTACAATCTCAGTTTGTAGATTGACTATTTTCTAATGGCCGAAATGTACATAGGACTGAAGACGTTAATGTAATTGGAAAATACTCCAGTAAAGTGAAAAATACCTCAAAGTTTTACTTAAGTACAGTACTTGAGTAAATGTACTTACACCATTGCACACAAGTCTGAAATCTATTGGACTGCTTGCTATAAAACGTGCACATTCATGCTGGGATTAGCCCTAACTATTTGAGCGACCCCATGACATTGCATCCAGGCCAAAATGTTTTTGGCCTTTTGGTATCGCCTCAGCCTGCTTGGAACCTAGACGTAGGCGACACAAAGAATGCACCAGGTGCCAAGCACGTTTGCCTATAATGGAAAAGTAAAGCCGGTATCATGCAGTGGAATAGGCTCTATGCACAGCAGCCATATTGGACAGAAATTGGGCCCCTTCCTTACTTCCTTCACAGGTGTTTCCAATGACACTAATGAAGGCTCTGTTCCATTTAGTGTAGCACAGTGGTTCTCAAACGTTTTAATTTCAAGGACCCCCATAACTCTGAGAGTGTACAAATGGAACCAAATGGACCCGGGAGGGTCCATTTGGTTCCATTTGTACACTCTCAGAGTTACACCCTCTCAAGGAACCATGAGGGTCCCTGGACCACACTTTGAGACCCACTAATATTTCTAGTGAGCCAACATGCACAATATCAGCACCCTGACTCTGTTTGACCAGAATGGAACAGAGCCTTCATTAGTATCATTGGTAACACCTGTGAAGGAAGTAAGAAGAGGCCCAATTTCTCTCCAAAATGGCTGCTGTGCATAGAGCCTATATAGCACCATAATGGGCAGATGGCAGGAGGATCTCAGGAGTAATTTTGGTAACCCCATGGCCTTCCTCCTAGCGCCTCCCTGTGAATATACAATATATGAGCCCTCCCCAACCCCACCACCCAATTCTGCCACTCATTGTTTTAGCTCCACTAGTGAGAGCACGGGGCTCTGAGGATGACAATGAGTCCATTCAAAGCTGGTTGGCTGCAAGGATGACTATAGCCTCTAGGAGCCGCTAGCGGGGGCTTTTAGCCTTTTGTTTATAGTACAAAGCCTACGTAGGCTAAATATTAAAGCTGGTGTGGCCTTATGGATGTTCTTTCTGATTACTTATGGATGTTCCCACAGCTGACAGCCAGTTTAAATATGGCATGCTAACATGTCCCCTGAGCGTGTTGGCTTTAATGATCGTCATTATTATTCTCTTTGTGTGAGCGTGCCTGTCACTTGTCGTCTGTATGCTGGCCTGCTGCTCTCTGACACTCTTTATATTAAGTGATATGCTTGCCGAGGCGCAGACAGTCATAGAAACTGCATTTATTAGCCGTGTGCCCCCCCACACGTCTCCCTCCCCCATTTTCCAGAGTTCTTTCTTCCTCGCCATCTAGCCTGCATTTTTATCTCTGCCCCTCTCCTCTATCTCTCTCCTCTCTCTCCAAGCTCCATCCCACATGCACAGCTTCTCCTTTCCTCTCATTTCACTTTCTCACCACCCAGCCCTCCTTCTTACCCATAAAAAAAACCAAGACATAGTCTAACAATGGCTACCCATTATACTTCCTTACGCCAGGCTATGATGGCTATATGTACTATGACAACATGTTGATGACATCAGGGATCTCTATTCATGGGTATGAAAGAGACACAGACCGACAGACAGACCGTTGTCAGGGTACCCATTGTGAATGTTTTTTGGACAATTGCCAATCCGACCAACTTCCCACTGGGAGTACCATTCACTGGGGTCCTCAGTCCTTCAGCTAGAAATCGATCAGTCAGGCGGTTTTCAAGATACGTGAGGAACACTCACTCACAGTCACAGACAATTCCTGAATGTATACTGTAGGATAAACATGATACCATACAGAAGAAAACTTCAAAACTAATTTGGAAAATGTTTAATAAATAAAGTGAGAAGTAGGGTCATTTTCCCATAATACACAGAGTCACCCCCTGCTGGCCATTACAGACAATGCAGGTTCGCTTCCCCATTGGCTAGACTTTTCAGACTGAGAGCTTCCCGCCCATGATCCCACCCATGAGCCCCCCCCCACCCAGAGCTGATTCTCCACATTCCTCTGTCACCCCCACCCTCCCTCACCTCCTCCATCACCTCTCCCTTCTTCCTCTCTTTCTCCCCCAATTACAAAGCACTGTCAGCTGGCCTGTCAGTGCTGCGCGGAGGAGTTCAAGGCAAAGACAGACGCCGGGGCTTCTTGATCATTCTCCGCACATCCGCACAGAAAGCCACCCCGGATAAGCACACACTTTGCAGATAACGTCCTTGTATCATTTAAATGTTAATTGGCTTTCTATGGGCTCAAACCTACATTTATTATTGTGCAAATGAGCCAATTTCCCCCTATCTGTGCAGTCCTAAGAGCCGGCATGTTTAGTTGTCTGAACATAATTAGAATTATTGTACTGTAAGGAGGAGAGGAGAGGATGAGAGAGAGGAAGAGAGAAGAAAACTGGGGGAGATTGTCTTCTGTTCTAAGTAGAGTGGGACAAGTTCTTTGGTGGAAGTTTCCTTTGAGAAAGGAAGAAACAGGCTCGCTTTCGTCTTCATCTCGAAGATTTATGGAACATTTCATTTTTTCCCTGTGCTTTCTTTCTTTTTCTTTTTTTTTTCCAGTGAAGAGATGTTGGCAGACTTAAGTTACCAGGGGAGTTGCTTTGCTCTGCAGGGTGGAGTTAGAGGGATGGTGGAGGGTGGTTGGGGCGCAAGAAGAAAAGTGAGAGACAATAGAAAATCATGTACAGCCAATAGTACAGAGTACAGTCAGTGCAAGGAATACAATCAATGTCACACAAATCAATTTCAATAACGGAGTCAATGCCGTGAATCCCAGACAGCTCTGATGTATTCTCTCTGTGTGTGTGTGTGTGTGTGTGTGTGTGTGTGTGTGTGTGTGTGTGTGTGTGTGTGTGTGTGTGTGTGTGTGTGTGTGTGTGTGTGTGTGTGTGTGTCTCTCTCTCTCTCTCTCTCTCTCTCTCTCTCTCTCTCTCTCTCTCTCTCTCTCTCTCTCTCTGTGTGTGTATGTGCGTGCGTGCGTGTGTGCGTGCGTGCGTGCGTGCGTGCGTGCGTGCGTGTTTACTGCTCTTACGTGTTCAAGCTGTTATGATATTGAACTGATGATCTATTCGTCATTCAGAATCTGTCATCCAAGTTGTTGTTATTGCAATGACCGTTAATACTGTAAAATGCCCTCCATATATGATTGATTACATACCGTATGGACACACAGCTCTACCTCATGCATGTGTTGAGAAGTACGAATAAAAAGAAAATTACATTCCAATGCTCCCACAAAACTTTGAATAGCCTTTGATTTGTATACAAATCACTCTCGTCTCTATTGCCATTATTGATACAAGTATGAAAACCTGCATGTTTCCATTACTGTCTGAAGGTTAGCTTGAATAGTTTTGAGTGTATCCGTATCTGTATTTGCTGGTTGATACATAACAAAAAGTCAATCAATGGGACACGCATGCCATCTGGATTCCTACAGGGTAAAACACACTTGCATCCAAGGTCTGTCTACTGTATGTTATTAAAGTTATTCATGATTAATTACTTATTATAGCGAATTGGCATTGGCAAATATGTAACACGCTATACATTATGTCAGCCAAACATCTGTTTTCACTTTGTATGCAATGTAGTTATTCTGTTCATACGGGACTGTGTGACACCATTTCTTCAGAAAACTGTTCCACTCATTGTGTTTGCTGCTGCTGTAAGTAACAGTAACCTTATTTACTCTATTGTGTAAAACATAAAATATGGCTTGCCTCCACTATGGCATAAACTAACAAAATGAAGATCTGCTACTACACTTACTTTGCATACAATGTCTGTCTGAAACCTAAAACAGGGTAATGTATTTGTTGTCTTTGTATTTTTTTTTATATGAAACATTCTAATGTTTGCACTTATTGGTCAGTTGCTGTATCTTCACTAAAGTGCCACTGCCACCACATGCGCGCGCGCGCGCGCACACACACACACACACACACACACACACACACACACACACACACACACACACACACACACACACACACACACACACACACCTATATTTATATCTTGGCAAATCATTTTATGTTATGGTGCAAGTCAGATAGGTGACCCAATTGCAGGATGAGAGGCACGAGCAGATTTTGGATGTTGTATTCACATGAAAACAGGAAACACCAGGAGGGAGCACTGGCAATCAACACTGGTATTACTAGAACACTGGGAGCACTATAGGAACACTAGGAAATAACCACAAGGATTATATGACTATAACAATCTGGCAAAGAACAAACGACACAGGGGAGTTTAAATAGGACTAGGACACAGGTGAACTAATCGCATTGGCTAATCGCAGAACTGGTGAGACAACACAGGTAACAGCAACAACAAAGGAAATCAGGAGACATTAGAACATTACTACAAAATAAAGGTACGCAAGTGTAAAACAAAACCTAACTAAAACCAAGAAATGAGGAAGAAACATTACTTCAAAATCAAAGGAACACAACTGAAAAGTAAAACACTAACTACTCGGAAGAAACACAAGAACCCAACAGGAAGACACGGATCGTGACATTTCATTTTTAATAGAATTGGTAATGGTCAGTTTCGTTCATGCAATAATTCAGTGCATGTGATGTTATTGTATTCTTAGATGTTAGAGATAAATATAAGTAATACCGCAAGAGCAATTCTGTGTATATAATTATTTGTGTTACACATACATCTAAGAAGAAGATCCATAAACACAGACATAATCGCCAGCGATGCAGTGCAGGATACAATAGTGACCTTTATGATATTGACATCATTTCTTTGAGTATACATTTCACATTTACATCTGGAGACATACCAGTGGCGCTGTGGGTTGTAGGGAATAGTATCAGATTCTGTTGGAAAGGCTCATAGTCCACAGAGGTGTCAATCATATGTCTCCCTGGCGACAGCTGACCTCTGTCGGATCGTTGCATCCGCTGCTTACTTCAGGACACCCCCTGGCACTCCCCTTTGTCCATTTGTCCACCTGCCCCTTGGTCTGTCCCTCCATTTGTCTCCCTGTCTGCCTGTTTGTTTGTTTAACAGTGGTTCCCAAACAGTGTTGTGCCTTCAGACAAGTCCCAGTGTGCCTTGGGATTTCGTGACATTATTATTGCAATATATACAACGATACAAAATGATATATTTTTAGTTTTAAGGTGAAATTGCATTTAATTTATTTATGTATTTATTTATTATTCAAAATGTTTTTTCAAAATATCTAAAATGGCAGAGCTACACAAAGTGTTTCGCTATAAACACAGGTGTGCCTTTAGACTTTGACTAGCCCTTTGGTGTCCCTTGGGCACAAACAGTGTGAAAACCACTCGTCTAACTCATCCTTCTTGCCACCATTTCATCTTCTCATTCAGCATCCCCCCAACCCAACCCCCCGCCAAAACCCATGTCCATCCTACCGTGCGTCCCTTTCTTCCAGGTCCCCGCTAAGTACTTTCCCCCTGCCACCGCCACCTCATGCTCATCCATATTTATCCCTTCCACCCGATCTCTTCTTTTCCCCATCCCTCCCTCTTTGCTCTTCCTTGCACCCTCCAATCACTACCTGAGGTGCCATTCTGTTGACCAAGCATGTTTAAGTTGCCGTCACTTGTCATTGCATTTGCTCTCGTTCAGAAAGTGCCCAGGCGGTATCCAGCCCATTGAACGCCATCTGTTAGCCGAGCTGACAGGGCTGAGCGTGACTCTCGTGCTGGCATCTACCCACTGGCATAGGCCAGTGCCTGGCTGTAGTACCACCTACCCAAGCACAGCCACACACTGCCAAACAGACAGCCTCTTGTGTTTATAAACAGTCTGATTGTTCATTTCCAGGCACCTGGCAAACTCGGTTTAGATGGATTGTATTTTGATGCAGGAATTATGTCTAAAGTGGAGAGTTGTGTAGCTCCTGTAGATATGTGCATAGTGTTGTTCTGCAACAGAGAGCAGAGGATGGATGAATTAATACTAATGGGCCATACCAGTGGTCTGCCATGTTTTGCCCATTGACTAGTTCCCTGAATAGTTGACATTACTGCCGACAATCTTATAATAATGTTGTTGTTGTTGTCGTTGGAATTTGATTCCATTTATTTCAGTACGATATGAAAAGGAAGTTGTGTGGACTTGATATAGGCACTTACAGTATGTTCATATACACTTAATGGCCAAAGCTGTGAATGGACATGCATTGATGTTGGTTCTTCAAGTCTGTTTTAAACCTTCTAAAAAACCTATCAAAAACAACACCAAAACTGCAGTCTTTTAAATTTGAATTTATATATGTACAAATACATATTTGTCTGCCAACACTGTCACCAGACAGCCTTATGTTCTGCATGGTGATGAGTAAACTTAAACCTTTGTAAAATCATATTCCAGTTAATTCTTCATTTGCCCCTCACTTGCCCCGCTTGTTCATTCTTCTATTCTCCCTGTTTCACAAAAGTCATCATTAGCCTCTTTTCATTCCGTAGAGATTAAAGTCTTTTGTTGGACACAATGTCAGTATCACACACTGACATGTTGTCCATTTCTCCCTACAATGCAATCAGGTTATCAAGCCAAAAAGGTGTTGACCAGCTTTTTTGCTTTCCATAGTTCAATATTGTTGAGGACAGTTGAGGACAGCATGTTCGAACAAATAGTCTAAGCTAATTATCCATGCACAAGCACTTAAAGCTGACAAACATGCACACGAACGCACGCACGCACCCACACACACATATCAAATATCCTCTCTGTCAGGCAAAAACCTTGTATCACCATATTTGATGAATGAATGCCCGATTGTATACTGTGATGTATGACAGTGTCACACGAAAGTAGCAAAAATGACTGATGTAAATCTGCTCATAGTTTTGTAGTATCAATGCCCATGCATTAGAATGCATTATAATGCATAATAATGCATTATAATGCCTATAATGATATGCCCAAAATGGGGTCAACCAGGGTGAAAATGGTTAACTCTCTCTGTGGGCTTTATAAATATTTAACCAATGAGAGGTTACATTTCCTGAGTGACGAAGTGACGCGTTGTGGGCTTGTAGATCTGTTTTTTTTCAATAGCCAACGTATACATGGATAAAGTGGTTTAAATGATTGTGAAGCTTTCTTAGCTACTTTGGCTGAGGACTCCCTTGACTGGTATCCCCCCCGAAGGACCCCCTAGAGGGTCCCCAGACCCCAATTTGAGAACCAATGCTGTAAGACATCTTGTGGATCAGGACACATGGAGCATGCTTAGTTTTCCAAAGCTGGGTTCATCTCACTGCAAGCCAAGTATTCATTCTTCATCAGTAATGGCAGGCAAAATGACAATGTATATCGGCACGGCAAACAAAAGCTGTTGAACCACAGCCCTACATTATGGTGAACCATATGCGAAAATCATGGAGGCAATTATTATTCTTCCTGGCCACTCTTCTAACCAATTAGATTTTGACTACCTTTTCTTCCTCGCATTAGTCCGTACATAATATGATTAAGTCCGATTAGGCGTTTATTATGTCACTGATGGGTAGCTCGTTAGCAAAATAGATTTGCTTTCAGTACAAAAAAAAAGATTGCACTTCTGCAGACTTCATCCGGCTTCGACGCATACTACACATAGTGTCTACATACACACACATGCACGTATACACAGAATGTCAGAGCAATAACATCAGAGCAAGGTTTTTGTTTCCGCTCTGTAATATGCCTGGATTTGCTGTTCATACATAAAATAGCTTAATTAAATACATGCTTTAATGAAAGGCTTTATTTAATTAACTTCAATGTGAAGCTACATTAGCCCAGAAGTGGAACTACTTAAGTCCTTCCAATCTAATGGGAACACAATAAATGTGATTTGAGATTTTTAGACTCATTTCAAACTGCCGTTGTGCCAGACAGACAGACAGACAGACAGACAGACAGACAGACAGACAGACAGACAGACAGACAGACAGACAGACAGACATGCCACACACACACACACACACACACACACACACACACACACACACACACACACACACACACACACACACACACACACACACACACACACACACACACACACACACACACACACACTCTCACACACACACACACACACACACACACACACACACACACACACACACACACACACACACACACACACACACACACACACACACACACACACACACACACACACACACACACACACACACACACACTCTTGTACATGGCTCACCTCCTCCTAAGAGCTATGCCATAAAACATGGGAGCAAACTCCCAATCGGCAACAGTGTTTGGGTGACAAAGATGCATCCTTGGAACTTAAACACATGCAGGCTATCAAAATACCACATTAAAAAGGTTGTTTCACAGCGGTATAATAATAATTTTACCACCCCATTTTACTACTGACATCCATAAGACCATGTGAATACCTTGTTGCTATACAACATTGGAAAATAGGTCAAAAATAAAATATCTCCTGGCGCCTCAAGTCCTGGATGGTAACGCTATGTGACCAAGTCCTGGAGCTACACTCATGGGTGAGGTCACAGATGGGGGCTAGGCCTATACGACAGTTCTGTTATGTTCTGACGACTGCAGCTAGGAGTTTGTACATGTCAGTATTTGGATGTGTCATGCAGGGGGGGGGGGGGAGGGGGGTAGTAAAGGACTGTAATGACATCATTACGGTGTAGAGTAGACAGGCTGTATAGAGACAAATCTTTGGAGAACACACTGAAAAGTTGTGAGGCATGTTGCCATCATCACTAGGACATGTTGTCCAGCCATAGCATACACGTACTGCCAGTGGCAGACTGGGAACAAATGCCTAGGAATTTATATTACAGCGGTCCTCATATTTGTTATTTACATAAATAGGCTATGTTAAGCATATCAGCCAGCTGATCTGTCAGTCTATCAAATAAATACAAATTAAAGGGTCCCAGTATGATAGTCTACCTTCTGTTTTGCAAGCAATGCAGTCCTGTACTGCACATGCCTCAGCATTGTGCCATGGGTGACATAATGTCACATTTCGATAGGTCACACATGGTGACCTATTGAAATATGTGGCTCCAGCGGTTGCTGTTTAAATTTGCATCACAAACAATCTGACCCATTGCCCATTATAATTGAAACCAACCTGTTCACCTGACGAACCATCTGGACGGCATTTCTGCTCCAAATGGTAGTTGAAATTGCCAAACACAGCGAGCACTGGAGTCACATACAGAGCAACTAGAAATATTAATTGTGAGCTCCAAATATTGTTTGTTGTCTCAGTGTCCATATATTGGAGGTGTCCAATTATAAATGTGCTTTACTCAAAGAGGCAGAATAAATATATAAATAAATAAATAAATAAATAAATGAACATATTCATTAATTTACTTATTCATTCTTCCTCCCCGTCAAAGAATTGGCCATTAGTTTCCTCTTGCTGAAGTCAGTTGAGATGACAAACTATTTCGCTGTTATTAAAAATGTTGACACTGAAGCAGCAATTTTGAGTTTGGAGAAGGGACATAATTATCTGTTCTAAAGTATCTCAAATGTGTTTAGGTGATACATGGCAATGTGTATCTTAATACATCTAGAATCACTTCTTTTGTGACATGGAGTCCAATTAAGAGGATGGAGCAGAATTGCACCGTCCACATAATCTTTCGGTTTATTTTAAAGAAAAGTAAGGCGCAGAATGAACTGTCACAGCAGTTTACAAAAAAAGACAGATAGAAACTTGATGTTTTACAAGAAGACCAGTGGATAACAAGCGTTACTTACTTACTTACTTAACCATCGAAGGGTCCATGATATTTAACTCACCTGATTAATTCAGTGTAATGAATACACAAAGGTATGCTGGTAAAAAAAAAACATCCTTACTCTCCTCCAAAACCTCTCGAAAGGAGCATTTAAAGGAGGCTGCAATTTGGAACTGGCCCCTGTAAAAAGTGAAAGCCTACACACCCCCCCCCACCCCCCCCCACTGTTTACTGTACACATTTTTATTTTCAATTTCTACCCGTTGATATGATGTCTGTCATTAAATGTTTTGATGAATTGAGTACAAAGGACCCCAATGGAAACAAGCCATAGTGCTTTCTTGGGTTTAAAATCCTCTTGGCAGACCTTGCATTGAACTGTGCTTGTCTTTGCAAACTGTTAATAAACTATTCAATCAATCAATCGAGATCAGGATTGCATTTGTTTTCCCTCCAGGTTGACTTATAACGTGAGCCAAGTGAGCCATTATTAATATAAGCTGCAACACCTCAGTATCACTCATAATGTAATTAAGGATTCGTTCAGCATATATCCCTCTGAGCTAATCACATACATTTGTATGCATTTTCATCAGGAAGAGCAGTGCACAAGGTCACACAATCTGGTTGTTCCCAGGGCCTCGTAGGAATTTACTGTTCACTGCTGCCTCAAGGACATTGTGACGGTCGCGTCACGAGGATCGAACCTGTGATTCACGAAGTTCATTTGCACGCGCTCATGCAAGTAGTATATGCAGTGAAATGTTGGTGTATAGCATATCTTGCATACTGTGCTATAAAATAAGAAATTAATTAATAAAATCAAAGAAACAATAAGTAATAAAATGAAAAAAGTGTGTCTCAATCCAGATTTTTCGAGCTGTAGTTTGATCAAGTGTGGCATTAATTTTGGAAAAAACACAAAAAGTTAGAATATGGAGATAAGATGTTTCTGCCTGACAGCAGCCAGAGTAAACTATCAATACATAAAGACACCAGTACTATCTATGTCTGATGTCTTTCTTTATTTACTATAGAATAAACTGGCAACTGTGATGTATAATGTACACACAAAATGAAAAGTAGTGGTGGCTCTCCTGACTGCACCATCCTTTTAAAATCCTCTTGGCTCTGCTCAAACACCTTCCAAAGTATGAGTCCTGCAGGGAATTTTACACTTTGGACCGTTTATATTCTTTCTTTACCATGACGACTTTCAGTCATGGCAACCACGCAAACACTTTCCCCTGCGAACATACTGTTTGTTTTGCTGGAAAAGCAGGTCGTCTCATCTGACTAAATCTGGTCTGCGGACACAACGGCATTTCTCTGTTTTGTGCCACACCACATGTTAGGCTTGTGATATGGGGTTCTTGTGAAGCATGTCAGCGAGAAAGCCTTTGATCCTAAGATGCACACACACCCCCCTTCCCCACCCCCTTGGTGCTAAATTCAAAACGCAGCACAATGTCCTCCTTGTTGTCAGATGATTAGGCAGACCGTGTGTGTGTGTGTGTGTGTGTGTGTGTGTGTGTGTGTGTGTGTGTGTGTGTGTGTGTGTGTGTGTGTGTGTGTGCGTGTGTGTGTGTGTGTGTGTGTGTGTGTGTGTGTGCGTGCGCGCATGTGCGCGTATGGGTGCACGTGTACATGTGCGTGTGCGTGTGCGTGTGCGTGTGTGTGGCGTGCACATGTGTGTGTGAGAACATACATGTGTGTGTTCTAGACGATGACTAACAGCAGTTTCAAATAACAATTTATGTCAAAGCCTTTTGAATGAGCCGGCTGAAATGCAAAGCCCTTTGTCTTCCAGACCTTTTCAATACTGTGTGAGAATGTCACCACGTTGATTGGGGCTTTGGTTCCTGGTTCATAAAATTGGAAGAAAAGTGGGCCTCAGTCAGCCAGTTGAAAGAGCTTTTCACAGTTTTTCTTTTTTTCAATCGTCCAAAATGACCTTGCTTAAAACATGGCTTAGTTTTCTATCCCAAGGGCGAAAGCAAGGTTTACATTATGATGAGTGTGTGTGTGTGTGTGTGTGTGTGTGTGTGTGTGTGTGTGTGTGTGTGTGTGTGTGTGTGTGTGTGTGTGTGTGTGTGTGTGTGTGTGTGTGTGTGTGTGTGTGTGTGTGTGTGTGTGTGTGTGTGTGTGTGTGTGTGTGTGTGTGTGTGTCAGTGATTGAGTGTCAAGACTCTGAAATGAACATGACTCTGAATGACAGACAGAGCATTCATTTGGACTGTCATAATAATAAACCTTATTTATAGAACACTTGTAAAACAAAGTGCTTTGCAAGTTTATTTATCTATAAAAGTGCTATTGGAATATTATGTATTATTATTATTAAAATCCAAATCTAATCAAAGAACAGAACAAAAAAACATGTGCCGTGTGGAAAACACACAGATAATAAGAGGATCAACAAATAAAAAGTGCAGTGTGAAAAAGATATCAAGACAGTCAACAAGTAAAACAATTGAGAACATGAATTAACAATACAATTTCAACCTCTAAATTATTGAAAGTCCCTTTGACAAACGCAAGCAATAACACAAGATTAACAACAGAAACGGAACCGCTGCTTCCAACAGCAACTTGTCGAAAAATGTCTTCATACACACTTGATATAATTGCATCCTGATCTGTCTTCCTTTCCCCCTTCTGCTGTATTCTTGTCATCTCAACAACAAAACCGTTTTCAAACTAGAAAGTAAAAAAAAAAAACACATTCTCAGCTCAGTAGCTAATAACAATCGTATTGTTTTGGGCGCGGAGACACACAGCGGCTCTGCTGGCATTATTACAGCTCACTCAGCAGCAAATCATTGCTGTCGGGCAGAAACCTTGTATCTAGAGTCTATATTTCAACGTTTTAATTTTTTTTTCGTAAATGAATGCCTACTTTGTCACACAAGAGTAGTGAAAATAGGCGATGTACAACTCATCGCACATCGCAACGTGAGCTTGAAGCTCGGCTATTTTCACTATTTTAAAAACTTTTTTTTTTTCAATAATTTTAGAAAAGGAACGGTTTTGCACATACAACGTTTCTGCCCGACAGCAACTGAATTAGACTATGGATGGGCAGAGAAGCATCACATGAAAGAAAACCCGTCTTATCCCATTAAGACCTGAGGCCGATTCTACAAAATGTCTTCTAAATCCTAACAGTTTTCTGAAACACTTGTTGCTATAATATCAGTGGTTCTCAAACTTTTTTCATGTCAAGGGTCCCCAAAATTATATGTGTTTGGTCGAAGACCCCCATCTCAAAATATTTAGTTCCAGTGATTCCCAGAAGCAAAGATCAGAGTTACAAATGTTGGCTCTAAAAAAATATATATATTCAAGATTTGCACATATTTTCATGATTTTTCTAAAATAGCAGATCTACAAGCTCGTAGCGCGGCACTCGGTGCCGCGCTATGAGCTTGTAGATCTGATATTTTTGAATAGCCCATAGAAATCTAAAAGTGACGCAGATGCGTTCCTGGTCTTAATGGGTTAAGACTAGATAAAGGGAGAGACGTACAACTCAAAAAAAGATCTGAACGCGACTAATTGAATTAGACGTAGCTTGACTCGGGGGGGTGGGGTTGTGCCGTGCAGGAGGTTGGAAAGTAGGTGGTTTGTGCCGTGCAGGAGGGTGGAAAGCCCCTTTGGGGGCGACAGTTATAGAGTTAGTCATCTGCACAGCAGGTCAGAGAATTGGAAGCCCCCCAGGGCACAGTCTAAGCTAACACATCACAGGCAAGAGTATATACAGTAAAAAATATTGGTAAGACTGTATTTTAAGTTTGAGTCTATAATGCATTATTAGCACATTTATAATGCATTATAAGGTGCTTATAAGGCATTGTTCAGTGTTCATTTAATTTATCAGCGTTCATTGAACTCTGAGACTGTACACATGTAACCAAATGAACTTGGCCTCTCTCTGATACTGACTGACTGACTGACTGATATCTACAGTATATTGACAAAATGCATGCAATTGTACAGTATCTGTCAAAAGGACAATTCTGGGCGAAACACAATAAAGCTTAAGTTGACAGCTTATTTCCATTGTGGTCCTTTGAGTCTATAAGCGTGTAAACTGGGGTAACAAAGAATAATACATAATACTAATACAAATGGATGAACAAATACATTATTTTACTACCTTTAACAATGTGTGCTCTGAAAGAGGTCAGGTGGTGGTGATTCTGCCTCTCTTCCAGGCTGTGGCTGTGGGGTTAGTGTGTGTAGTCCTGTAATAGTTATGTTAACATGGATTAATCACACTTTAGGGCTTGTCTGTTTGTGTGTTCCATTATATTTGTGTTGTAGAGAGAGAGAGAGAGAGAGAGAGAGAGAGAGAGAGAGAAAAGAGAAAGTGTGTGTGTGTGTGTGTGTGTGTGTGTGTGTGTGTGTGTGTGTGTGTGTGTGTGTGTGTGTGTGTGTGTGTGTGTGTGTGTGTGTGTGTGTGTGTGTGTGTGTGAGAGTGTCATTTATTTGCAGTAGAGGAATGCTATTAGATAGAATTAATAGCAATTCATAATTAAATATATATTCATATTTTGAACACTTCTTCTCTCACTACTGAATTTCAACAACATTGTCACACAACTGATGCTGAAAAAACACACAAGACCTACTGTACTAGTATAATGTTTATTTCAGCATGAGAAGACTGCATATTGCAGCACAAATTATACATATAAATACAAAGTGGTCCATGCAAATAACGTTAATTTCTGTAAAATTAGCTCATGCTATTCTCTACCAGTCCCCACAGATCTCATCTTCCTTACTGCTGCATCCCTTGTCTCTGTGCGTGTTACGCTCCACTGTCTCCATTGCACATATAGGGAATCGACCGTACACGCCCGAAACAATGAGACTCTGTTCTTCCTTTTGCTAAAAATGAGTGCAATTAGGAGTGTTTCTGCTATAGTGCCCAAGGGCTTTCTGTGTATACTATGGATAGGATTTTATTATAGTATTGATGTGCAATTACTCCATTGTGGCAGGGCCAACACACACACATACACTACATCCTCTTGTGGCCTACTTCTACCCCATTGAACGCAGTCAAACTAAATAACAGATAGTGCCAAAATAAGACAGCATCATACCTTGATGATTAGCTACTGTCTACCCCTGTGTGTCTGTGTGTGTGCTAGTACAGGTTCAAGCCCCAAGGCCACGTTTATCCATCCTACTTAATAAACTTTAGCCGAGCTCACTGTACAATATCTGACCTGAAACAAGAGTGGAAAATAAAAGATAGTGGCAGAGCTGTTGGAGAGAGAGAGAGACAGAGAGAGAGAGAGAGAGAGAGAGAGAGAGAGAGAGAGAGAGAGAGAGAGAGAGAGAGAGAGAGAGAGAGAGAGAGAGGTGAACCAGGATAATGGAGGCAGAGGGGAAGGGAGAGTGGTGAAAAAAAGGTTGTGCATTAGAAAGATAAGCCGGGGAAAAAAGAGAGTGTGCAAGATATAGGCTCTCTCTTGCTTTCAGGCAGACACACACAAATGAAAACATAAAGCTGAGGTGAATGACAACAACAACAGGCCTCAAATGCAGTCATTTTCAAACACCTAATGGGTGAAAGTATACACACATATGACATGTCTTCATCGCCATGACAACAATAAAGAGTAGCATGCTGTGAAGCAGGCTGAAAAGGATAAATAGACAATAGCGCATGCATGGTCAGCTTCTCTCTCTCTCTCTCTCTCTCTCTCTCTCTCTCTCTCTCTCTCTCTCTCTCTCTTTCTTTCTCAGTCAGTCATTCTCTTTCTCTATCCTTCGCTCTCTTGCGCTCTCTTTCTCTCCCCCTCTCCCCCTCTCCCCTCTGTCTGTCTGTCTTTCTTTCTTTCTTTCTTTCTTTCTTTCTCTGTTCTCTCTCTCTCTCTCTCTCTCTCTCTCTCTCTCTCTCTCTCTCTCTCTCCCCTCTCTCCCCGGTGTGTCATTCTCTCCACACGTCCTCCTGATTCCTCTTCTCTTTTATCTGGCCGTTTCCCCTGCTCATCTTCACCTCTGCCTCATTTACAACAGTTCCCCTCTCCTCTGGGGAGCGTTAACCTTTGTCATCGCCTCGTCAGGCCTCCAGGCCATGATTACATGAGAGAGAGAGAGAGGCATGGAAGAGAGACAGGAAGAGGGGGATTGACACGTCTGCATTGCACAGAAACCAGGCTTTACCGACCGCCCTTGAAAACCATATATTGTGAAACATAATTGAACCGTGTTTATTTATTAAACACTGGCAACCTGACGTCCCTATAGGGCATAGCAGTGGCGGCCATTTTGTGGTGCCACAGATCGAAAGCCCATACATTTTCCTATAGAGATTTCCGAAAATGTTTATATTAACCCTTCCATTGTGTTAGGGTCATTTTTGACCCGTCTTCAAGTTTAAATAGGTAAAAAGTACCCTTTACATTTCTTTATTGGAACGAGGCTTCATGATATCCTCAGAAATAGCCACTTTAACGCAACAGCCCCCCCCCGCCCCCCCCCCCGCCCCCCCCCCCGTTGACAAACCGCTCCCGGGAGGCACCGAACCGGGTCCGCGCTGCTCAAAACTTTAAACAAAACCAAACCTTCAAACTACAGTATCACAAAACCCTTGACTCTTGCCAGTTGCCTCAAAACCATTTAATTTGTGCTGAAAACAAAAAAAGGCTTTCAGATCATACACACAGCTAGTTAGCTCCAATCGGAACCTCACCCTCCGCTGTATAGCTCCGAGATGAGGTTCCTCGTTTGTCGGTGCCGTTTGGGTGAAAATGTTCCGCACATTTCCCACTTTACATGTTTCTTACCCCTTTCTGCACATCGTGTATCCAAAAAGTAAAGGTTTTCTGAAATACTCTCAGATGTTTGAAATTTTAACGTACAATAAAATCTATCCAACGAGTTGAAAAAAACGTTTAAATCGCTTCTCTCCTCAGCCGGTTCCATAATATTATGCATTAGAAGATGCAATTCAACATTTGACCAGTAGGCGAATCAGTAATGTTATCTCTACGGGCGCAACTCTTGCGCAATGTCTTGTACATGTAACCGGATGAGGAGAGAGGCGAAGTAAGTGCTTTTTTCAACTTGTTGGATAGATTTTATGGTACATTAAAATTTCAAACATCTGAGAGCATTTCAGAAAACCTTCACTTTTTGGATACGATGTGCAGAAAGGGGTAAGAAACATGTAAAGTGGGAAATGTGCGGAAAATGTTCACCCAATCGGCACCGGGCCACGTAGGACCTCATCTCGGAGCTACGTAGCGGAGGGAGAGGTTCTAAATGGGGCTAACAGCTAGTCAATACAGAGCATTCATTAGATACTACATCTTAACATAAACATAATGAGAACACATTGTCCAGGGCATGCAGTTAAGGATTTTTATTTTACGTTTTGGAATAAAACGGTATATTAATCACAACTACTCACAACTGAATATATTGTTGTATGCAAGTAATACAATGAATGTCTGCATATGCAGCACTTCGCTGCATAAAAATACAGTAAGCTCAAAGAAAGGGCAAAGAGTACTCTAAATGAAAAGCTCATTACAGAACAGTAGAAAATGTTGTGCTACTGCTTCACTGTGTCACGTCTTTGTGCTGGGTCCAGCCTGAAGACTTTGTCCACATCACAACGTTGTTCTTTGCCAGGCAACGTGTGGGGAAAACCCTGTGGTGTGCTGGATTCAGCCTTGGCAACACTCCTCACCTATGTCAGCACAGGCAAATTCCATTAAACGTAAGCAATTTCCCTTGTTATATGGGTTTCAGTTTAATTAGAAATTAGCGAACAGTTTCGAGTTGCGTGTAAGTGATAACCACTGGGTTGTAATTGGGTTTAACTTGTGTTGCCAGTGTCTACCCTTTTGAAACAGCAGTGCACCCCGAGCAAAAAGTGTTAGTGAGTGAGAATGGGTTTAGATGAGTTTGTGGATGAGAGTTTGCAAATCAGTAAACAAATGGTAAAAGGTGCACTTATAATGTAGCTCCTTTATCCAAATCGCTTTACGATGTGCATTACATTCACCCATTCACGCACCAAAAGCAGAAGAAACCAGGCGAGTCACCAACTTCCTCATCGGGAGGAGTTAGAGGTTCAGTGTTTTGCTCAAGGACACTTTGACATTATAACCTAGCCGGGGACAGGGCCAGAGTTATAGGGGGTTGGGGGGCAGAGCTTATGATGCTTGCATTGTCGACGACATGCAACATGCCAACTCTAGTTTCAACTAGACTTGCAGTGGAGCAAGTCTCGGTGACAGTGGCTACCCCCCTGTGCCAGTACCTTGTAACACCTGTCCAGAGGCCCACTGCACATGCAGAGGTGTGGTTCAAGAGCCACTTTGCATGCCTCTCCTTTGGCCTGCAATCCACCGCAGAGAGAGACCCATCTCCCTCAGCCACACAGAGACACTGGCGATATACAGTAATGCATTTCACCAAATCATTGCAAATCATTTTAGTTAGATAGCCTAGGGCCTAGGCCCTTGGCCTTTTACACACAGTTTGATGGCTTTCTTTCTGTGAGAATATTCACCATGGAGCACCCATGTTGAAAAATTAAGAATGTGCTAATTAAGTTCAGCGTGTCTGTTATTGTGAGGGTGGAGAAAGCAGCTAATTTTCTTGCAAATTTGGAAAACTAGTTATCTCCGCAAATCTTGCTATAGCCAAGTAGTGGTTTAATTTGAACCACTGTTAAACCATGAGTGCTGCAGGTCTAAAGGAGCACATCATCTTGCCAAACTCATCTTCATATAACTGGTCCTCAATCATGCTCATCATAAGATGGCACAATGTTTATTGTCTGTGACCTGTTCAGAAACCTGCCTACCAATACCATCATCAATGGGGAATCCAAGCTAATAGAAACTACAGCCTTTCTCTTAGTGGAAAGTTACCATGTTTAATAAGAAGCTATTGTTCTTGCCAGTGGTGTAATTTGCATAGGGTGGGTGGGTTATGTGAACCAATACTAGGGATTTTACAATGCAAGGGGGCCCCCTCATTGGAAATCGTACCATTCCCATAAAGCAATGCACAGGTGGAGCGCACTTTAACTTTTCATATATACTGTACCTACACTCTTCAATGAGATAAGTCTAAATAAAATAATAACGTTCATACTTTTTTGTTTTCTCACATAATAATTCAGTAGAAGCACAATGAAGTATATTTAATTAGTATATGCAACATATTTCGGAGGAAGTGAGCGAGCAAGCTGTGTGCACGCCCATGTACATCTGGGCACAATTGAGACCAACGGGTCACGCTGGCTCCAAACAGAAGGTATAAAAAAGACTCCCCCATAAACTTAACTTTGAAAAGTTAATCTATATGTAAGGAAACATTGTTTACTCTGTCACTACTAGTGTTTTTCTTTTTGTTTGTTTTTTCAAAGTAAATGTGACTGAATTGGACTGGATTTAACGTGGCTGGCCACTGGCCAGGTTACTGGAGCTGTAGGAAGAGGTTCATATTTTTTCTCCCGGACACACGGTCCAAGTTGTAATATTAGTCCTCTTATTGAAACCCAGCCCTGGCTGAGAGGGCATATTGAGTCCAAATATGGACATGCCCGGAGTCAGCGCATATCGCCATTGTAAGGCGTCGGTTTCTGTTGGGTTGTGTGACGGCAGACCAGAGCTCGATCAGCGAGAGAGAGAGAAAGACAGACAGACAATGCTCGATACCGAAACCTTAACACGCTGATCGACACACCGCTTCGCGACACGTTGTCAGCACGATAACCCTGGCAACATTTGATATTGTCCCGAAATTGAACAGTAGGGGGTGTCAGTGTTGGCCTTGGCCCTGCATTGATTTGGACCTAAGTTAATGAGCGTCGCATCATAAAACCTGTTAATTATCTTTAATACTGGTGTCAGATACTGTCAAAGCTCAAAGCCTTTGCAGGCCTTCTGTTAGCTTGAACACGCAGATCACCATTTTGAAGCTTCAGTCAGTCCCCCCTCATCACCCCTCATCTTCCTTCCATTATCCATGCTCCTCCTTCCCTCTCTCCTTGAATTCTTGAATCAGTTTAACTGGATCTTAACCCTAATCTGAACCCAAAACCGACATAATCTTCCTGTTTGAACATATTCGTCCCTTTTCTTTTCTCTCTTCATCTCGTCCCCATCCCGATGTGGGGATAGAGAGAGAGAGAGAGAGAGAGAGAGAGAGAGAGAGAGAGAGAGAGAGAGAGAGAGAGAGAGAGAGAGAGAGAGAGAGAGAGAGAGAGAGAGAGAGAGAGAGAGACCTCAAGCCAGTGAGAGAAAGCAAGACAAATGTAATGGCATTGATCTTTTCCATATTTGCTGTCCTGTCTCTGCTCCATTCCTCCAGTCTGCGGTGGGACCCCGTCCTGCCTGCACCCGTCCTTTCATCATTTTTCATCCATACCCTTCATTTCACCCATCCTTTCATCCCCCCCCCCAGACCCCCAACTCCACCATCTTTCCCACCTACTTTTTTTTAATACCCTTTCTTCTTCCCTCACCATGCATCTCCCTTCTTACATCCCTGACACGATCTGACATCTTTTTTTCCCTTGTTTCCCTGCTTCTGCATTCACTCGCTCTCTCCTCTCTCCTCTGTTTGTTTTTCTTTTAGCCAGTCGAGTTCAGTCGAGTTCAGTTTTTATTGTCCCACTATAATAGAGGGACATTTGTCTTGCACTCAGGGCCGAGCACAGAACAAAACAAGTAGGTCTTAATGTATAAAATGCCACGGCCACAAACAGTATACACGGTCCCTCATGACAGCAAAATGCAGCAACAAAGTCCACAGTGACGGAGAGAAAAGACGGCATACACCCAACTGTTTTTGCTTTTACATACAGTATGTTGATCCATCCTTATCCCATTCAATCCGGGAACGTATCTCTGTCATTTTAGATTTCTTTGGCTATTCAAAAACAGTAGATATACAAGCTCATAGCACGGCACCGAGTGCTATGAACTTGTAAATCTGCTATTTTTGAAAAAATCATGAACATTAGATTTTGTGCAAATGTTTGATTTTGTTTTTAAGCGGACATTTGTAACTTAAATCTTTGCTTCTGGGGGTCACTCTAACTAAATATTTTACAAATGTCTGCTTAAAAAAATATATATATATATATATATATATTCCAAGATTTGCACACATTTTCACGATTTAAAAAATAATAGCCAAAGAAAACTTAAAATTACACAAATGATGCTTTCACGGTCTTAAAGTTTATGCTTTAAGACCGGTTAATAACTTAAAGGGTTATGCTGCGTTCACACGGACAGATACAAAGTTACAAAAATACGCAGCGTATTTGTCGTTCTGTCGCTTTGTATCTGTGTTGCTCAACACGGTCGTTGACGTCATGAAGCGTGCTGCGTCATCAGAGCTACAGTTGCACTTTTGTATCTTTGTATCTGGAAGTTGAACACAACTTCAATTTGTACAGTAGCTTTGTATCTTTTGTAGCAGCTACAAACGTCGGATGTTGCTTTGTATCTTCACGTCACTGCCGTCCATTGAACATTTATGGTAGACTGTATCTTTGTATCTGCCCGTGTGAACGCAGCGTACATGTTCATTTATCCATTCGTAACTAGTTTGCAAAAGTAACCCTTATCGGTTCATTTGGTTACATTTGTACTCTCTCAGAGTCAAATGAACAGTCAGGATTGTACAGTGCCCCCCCCCCCCTCCCCCCGCTCCCTCCTCCCCCTCATCCGTCTCCCCTGTCCCTTATCGTTTCCCATCGTCTTCCGTTTCGTGTCGCCATCGGCCTCAGGGCCAGCGTTCCTACTTTCTTCTCTTCCTTCACCATCACTCCTCATTTCCGGCCTCCTCACATCTCTTTTCCTGTCGTCAGGCGGCTGATCATCATACCTTCCAGCTTTCAATGCCCCCCCCCCCCCCCCCCCCCCACCCCTGCTCTCTCTACCACCCACCTTATTTCTCCTCCCTTTCCCCTCCTGTCTTTTACTCTGCCTCCCTCCCTCCCTCCCTCCCTCCCTCCCTCCTCCCCCTGTCCCCTTCCCTTCCTCCCTTGCTGGTTCCTGACCTGCATCCTCCCTGTGATCATCCCTCCAGAGTTGAGGCCATCTGTTCCTGCAGGAGAACCAAGCGCATCGCCGCATCCTGGTTCTGACACCAGCCAGCATGTGCGTGTGCGTGTGCGTGTGCGTGTGCGTGTGCGTGTGCGTGTGCGTGTGCGTGTGCGTGTGCGTGTGCGTGTGTGTGTGTGCGGGCATGTGTGTGCGGGCATTTGTGCGTGCTTGTGTGTGTCCATATTTGTGGGTCTATGTGCGTGCGTGCGTGCGTGCGTGCGTGCGTGCGTGCGTGCGTGCGTGCGTGCGTGCGTGCGTGCGTGCGTGCGTGCGTGCGCAGTGGTGGAAAAAGTACTCAAAATTAATGTTATACTTAAGTAAAAGTACCAATACTGCAATATAGAAATACTCTGTTACAAGTAAGAGTCCAGAATTCCAAATTTACTTCAGTAAAAGTACAAAAGTATTGACATCAAAATGCACTAAAAGCACCAAAAGTAAAAGTACTATGAAAAGTAAATGTTTAAAAATAGCAGATGTCGCATCGCTCACAACGCGATGCGACGTGTTGTGAGCTTGTAGAACGGCTATTTTCAAATAGCCTATGCATGAAATAGGGCTAAAGTAGTTTATGTATGTTTTATGATATCATAATTTATATCTGCAAAGTAACTATTAACTAAAGTTTTCAAATAATTGTAGTGGAGTAAAAGTGCAATATTTGCCTCTGAGATGTAGTGGAGTAGAAGTAAAAGTATTGGAAATTGGAAATACTCAAGTAAAGTACAAATACCTCAAAATTGTACTTAAGTTCAGTACTTAAGTAAATGTACTTACTTTACACCACTGTGCGTGCGTGCATGCGTGCGTGTGTGCGTGCATTCATAACGTGTGCCTAAGAGTGGCCACGTATCCCTCTGTGAGTATCAACATATAATTATCTGTGCTGCATATTCATGCTGCAGGAAAATGACTTCTACCGTTTATGGAATTAGCATGCAGGTGTGCAGCAGCCGTGATGGGTCGTTGCATAAGCAGAACTGCTTTGATGTCTAATGCATGATGCATGC
>NC_139939.1:30875153-30882653 GCF_963454915.1 Gymnoscopelus microlampas
TGTATCAGTTCCTTTTTTTCCACTTTCTCTGAGTCTATTTCACACCACCCCCCTACACATACACACACACACACGCCCACGCACACGCACACGCACACGCACACACACACACACACACACACACACACACACACACACACACACACACACACACACACACACACGCTCCACTTCCTCTGTAAATATGAGCTCTGAACGAACAGTCGTAATTAAAAAGGATGTTTGCACAAAGGCTAAAAGTCCTGATAACATGATGTTTTCCAGCCTTATGAAATTAACAGCTCAGTGAGGTGGCACCCACTCTGGCTGCAATTAAAAACACTATAGTTGTTACGCATTATATAATAGCAAATTATAATTTATTTTCTCCCCTGTATAGTTTTAAATGCAGTCTCTTCTCTGTAAACGGTGCACTTCATGAAAAGGTCTCACAAATACCCGGAGAGAATCAATAATTGTTCATGTTCAGCGGTTGAAAACCTCTTCTCAACGATGCACACCATAATAGACTAGTACGTGTCAGAACAGTTTGTGGTACTAGGTTATGTGTGGGCAACAGTTTTCTTTTTAAAGCCACCTTTAGTGTCTTCAGGGGGAGACATCTTACCTCAAGAAAGTTGATCACTTTTAGACATAATCAATATATCTAAAAAAAATACTTGCTGGACTACCACAGGATTTGCTATGCATGTTCATGGTCCCAGGAGAATGAACCCGAATGATAGAGATTGAAGCTTACACCAGAAGCCGATTTCTACAAAATGTCTTCTAAATCCCAACAGTTTTCTGAAAAACCTATGTTTCTATTTGGTGCTCGAACTTTTTCATGTCAAAGACCCCCAAAATGATATGTATTTGACCGCGTACCCCCGTCTCAAAATATGTTGTTCAAGGGACCCCCAGGAGCAAAGATTCGGGTAAATCGGGTTTACCGCGGATAAAGTTACTTTTTTTGTTACTTTATTTCGGTTTTAGGGTGACAAGCAGCGCTGCACAGCCTGCGCTGATGTGAACGCAGTAATGCAAGTTATTTTCTGCTGAAGGGAGGGGGCGGAGAGGGGGCTCCTTTGATCGGCGGGTAGGCGGGGCCCCACGCAACCTGCGTAGTGTGCGTGTAGGGAGAAGCGGCCCTGCTTAATGGGTTAACATAGTTTTGTTCAGCTCAATTGAAACTGTGTGGGTTGACATGATATTTCCGAAAGCTAAACCCTTACTAATTGGCCGCCATCGAGACCTCCTGGTCAAAATGATTTTTATGATGTACTTGAGGTGAACTCAGCCGGCATTGGCAGTGCGGAAACAACACCACACCGGTTAACACACTGCCCACTCATTCTGGGCTATATGGTGTAAAGCACATACCAGCATTCTACGAAAACCTACGTATACGCAAACACAATTTCAGACAACTGATCATGTTCTTAAAAAGTTAAGTGCCCGGCAACCAAACAAGGCCACTGGCCACGACAACATCCCCTCCAGATTTCTCAAGAGATGCAGCCGCCTCTATCGCTCCAATCATTGCCCACATGGAGCAGGATCTCCTCGTCAGTAGGAATGCACTGAGGACACTAGCTGGAGCAGTGGTTCTCAAACCTTTTCATGTCAAGGACCCCCAAATTGACACTTATTAGCCCGCGGACCCCCATTTCAAAAGATTTGCCAGGGACCCCCATAAGAGAAGGTTTTTTACGGTGATTCTCAACCATTTTAATTTCAAGGACCCCCAGTTTGACATGCATTAGGGCTACGGACCCCCATTTAATGGCATTTCTATCACATGGACCGCAATTTATATTGTAAAATCTATGTCAATTTAACTCTGAGAGTGTACAAATGGAACCAAATGGACCCGTGCATTTGGTTCCATTTGTACACTCTCAGAGTTACAGACCCATAAGGGTCCATTTGGTGCCTAATCTATCATTTAGCTGAGGACCCCCTGGAACGATGAGCTGGAGCACTCATCCAATATCATATGCAAGCACCTCATGGTATTCTAGCTCTAGCACCTCAAAGGCACCAAAATACAAACTACAGACCTCTCAAAACAAACTAGTCAGACCTAGACCCGGGTCAAATGTTTTGGGAGGCCGGCCCAGACAGGTGAACACCATTCCAGCACTGGTCTGATGAAGGTCACGTATATCTGGGTCAACACATCTGGGGGAGCTGTGCTCGTTTGGCCACGCTCATGATAATGAACCCTTGGCTCAGCCTTCTTCAGCATAAACTGAACTCCTTCAACCCTCCTTCAAAACCGCCATAAAAGAGCACCTGCAATTTAATCTGCAGTCTGCAATTTACTGCTGGACCTAGACAAGTCTTCTAGCATGCCAAAAAAAATTACCCCCCACCGTTTTTCTGTTATAATACTTTTACTGCTCCTAGTATTGATTGATTTATTGATTTGCACAACGGGAATCATATACATTATACATAGTAACCTACTTCTTTACCAGGAAAGATGACAGAAGATTGTTGTGCCGGTGAGGTAAGAAGCCCTAGGAGGGCTATATTATAAGAGAACCTCACCGAATTACATACAGTTTGAATGTATTAGTATCCAAGAACAAAACAAAAAAATAAATACAAACAGATCATAAAGTATAAGAAAATAAGACAACAAAAAAACACCAAAGAACATACTGAGCAGAAAGGACAAAACTAATCTAATCTAATTACTTAATAAGTTCATTCGAGCGCCACAGAGGATGAATCCTATTGATTTATTGACCCCATGGCCTTTCCTCTATTGCCACCCTTAGGCCAAAACATCCACTTTCACATAAGATAATAACTAAATCTAAAGGGTGGATTGCTATGAAACTTACATCCACGTTCTCCTAAACATTTGAATGACCCAATGTCCTTTCCTTTAGTGCCATCATCATCGTGCCAAAACATCAAGCCAAACTGTTTTGGATGGGTGTACGGAACAGCACAGCCTCAAGGGGGTACTAACAATCAATCAAAAAGTGGGAATTTTATTCTCTCTTCTTTTCTTGGATGGCTCTATGATTAAATCATACAACAGCTCCTGCCTCTGTACCGGCATTTTTAACGAGTGCCAGTAGTGTAGCTACTCTTTATAGTCCCATGTAACCAGCATGTTTAACTGAAATACAAATCCATCTTTCTCCAGGCCAACAAAAATGGGAGTTGTCCTTACCGCAGTGAAACATTATTTGACCTCTCTCTCTCTCTCTCTCTCTCTCTCTCTCTCTCTCTCTCTCTCTCTCTCTCTCTCTCTCTCTCTCTCTCTCTCTCTCTCTCTCTCTCTCTCTCTCTCTCTCTCTCTCTCTCTCTCGCTCTCTCTCTCTCTCTCTCTCTCTCTCTCTCTCTCTCTCTCTAACGTTGTCTCTCACAGACACGCACACACACAAACACTTTGTAACTTTAGGCATCCTGTTGGATAGATTAACAAGGATAATAAAGTTGCCAAGAACTGTAGCATGAATTCCCCTTTGCACACAGGTGCGCATCTCTCTCTCTCTCTCTCTCTCTCTCTCTCTCTCTCTCTCTCTCATACCCACACGCACACACACACACACACACACACACACACACACACACACACACACACACACACACACACACACACACACACACACACACACACACACACACACACACAAAGATGTACAGTACAGATGTTGATCCATGTCTCCTTCCTACAAAGGGCTCTCCTGTGGATTGAGGCATGCAGGCGCTGTCATCAAGGCTAGAGGAACTACAGACGGGAAGCTGTCTCCCAGGTAATGAGAATATCAGAGGGGTTTGCAGGGAGAACCTGGGAAAACGGTGGACCTGGCCCAAGGCACATCCAATGCTACAGGTTACATGATTTTGAGCACATTCAATATCATACTAATAATAAAAGATCTGGTAAAAAAAAGGTTCATCATTGGCTCATGCAGGGATTCTCAACCTTTTGTATTTTCAAGGACCCCCAGTTTGATATGCATTAGGCCACAGAACCCCATTTGATATGATTTTCTTTTTTTTAATCTTTGAGATCTACCATGTGAACTGCTCAGTGTTGATTTACTGTAACACTAAGAGTGCACAAATGGAATCAAATTTGTTTCCATTTGTACACTCCTAACACTCCCCATTTAGCTGGGGACCCCCTGGAACCATAGAGTTAAAAATAATAGAGAGGGCACCGGATATTGCCTCCCATCCACTTGCATTGAGTTGCTCACCCAGCGCATGAGGCGAAATCACCCCTTCTTCCGGGTTGGAAAGTGTGATTGGCGTAGCCTATTTGGGGCCACTGTGATACGTTCTGCGTCCCAGAAGTGACGCGTTTTACGTCACAGAGGTGCACGGCCCCGTGCGCAAGCTTGTGAGTCGAGCCTTAGTCTCATAACAGCGGTCATTTTGATGGTATGGCACAGGTGACACAATCATTTAAATTTGTTTAAATTCTTATAATAATAATAATAATAATATTAATAATAATACATTGTATTTGTAATGCACTTTATATTTGAACCAATCTCAAAGTGCTACATTTCAAGAAAAAAAAATGATTTAAAAATAATTTAAAATAATAATAATAAAAACAATGAAATTAATAAAATTCAGATCATTGGTCAACTATTACACAGTTAATAAAAAGTTTAAAGTAAAACAAGAAAACACACCAGGCATCAACATTTCCATCTAGGCAAATGCCTTGTTATAAAGAAAGGTTTTTAGTCCTCTTTTAAAAGCGTCAACGGACTGTGGTGCTCTCAAATGGTCAGGGAGGGCATTCCACGGCCGAGGAGCGGCTGCGCAGAAGGCCCCCATGGTCCCCCATGGTGTGGAGCTTCGTCTTGTGGGTTTTGAGTGCGTTTGAATTTCCAGAGCGGAGGGAGCGGGTGGAGGTCAAGGAGTTCCTTTAAACTAGTTTAAATTCGTCATGTATAAATACATTTACTAACATCAAATGTACCAAAATGTACAGGATGCTTACTAAATGATGTGGAATCAAGTCACTTTGGTTTGGTATTCAATTGTTTTGACTAAGCCTTTGGTAGGAACACTATGTGACAACTAAATGAATATTTTAATTATACTATAAAGTCAGATATATAAATAGTTGGTTCCTGTTCAACGTTGTGTTCAATGTGTGCATTTTGAGTTACTGTATCACTGCAGTACATGACCAAGATCCACACATGAATGCCCCTGAGGTTTATTAACAACATTCTATATGTGCCTTTTTATATCATTGTACAAGTGTATTTTATATGCCAAAGCAATATCCTTCCCCAAGATCCTGAAATCCCTAAGTATGGATTTTAAGGCACTATGCTGTACAAATTCAGCTCAGACCGAAAGACACATCGAAGGCATGCAGTGCACAAATGCACACTCTGAACGGTGCAGATAAAACACATACAAACACGTACAGAGGGATTTGAAAAGCATAACATTATCTGCCCAATAGCAGACTCCCTTTCTAGGCATTCCCTGAGGGAGGTAAAGGAATACGCAGTAGGCTTCGCTGGCGTTCTCATCAGTGACAGTAAAGATTCTCTGAGTCGTTGCGTATAAGCTTCTTGGATTCGGCAACAGTAAGCCTTCACAGAGTAAGCTGGTAGCTACAATACCTTAGCCATGAAGCGTTGAAGATTCTAACAATGCTAATCCATGTAATAAAATCAGCTGCTATACATGGTGATCCATGTTGACATTTAGGGATGAACATTTGACTTTAAATGAGTTCAGTATCTATATTATTGAATGTCACAATATCCAACGCACTTTTCTATGTCTTAATAAGCATGACCTTTTCCTTTGCCATTTGGCCCTGATGCAAGAATCAATCTGCGCGCACTAATAAGATACTGTATAATGATTTTCTTTTTGAGGGGAAGGCTACAGTAAGAAGGAGGCTGAAGAGCAAATGTTGTCTATGTGTGCCTTGCACTGACCTCGTATCATTAGCCATGAACGAATGCATTTTGTGCTGACGTTATACGATGATGTATGATTAGGACACACACACCACGCGCACACATGCACACACGCACACACACACACGCACACGCACACACACACACACACACACACACACACACACACACACGCACATACGCACATACCTACTTCCTTCTGCACACCTGCTTACCATTTTATGCCCTGAGCATGAGGTGAATTTATATGGTGCTATTACAAGGGCCAGTGGTCCATTAATGAGCGTTGGTCCATAGGCCAGGGAATGCTGATTTGGCTGCTTTTAGACACAAACAGGATAAATCAACTGATGCTGCTGTGACTTGCAGTGTTCCACGGGTCCCTTTTCCTCTCAGGCCCGAACACTCTTCTTTTATAGGGATGGGTTACAGGTTGCAGATTTCGCTGCAAGTGTCACGCCACCGTGACAAGGCCTGACAGCTATCCTCCATAATTATACACTCGAGCTTTCTCTCGGTGCCCATTGGGAATGAATACATATGTGGGCCCTATCTTGGACGGCGCCTTACCCCTTATCTCTAAAGTTTTTTTTTTTTTTTTTACTGTTTTTTTACAAATATGCAACGCGTTGTGAGCTTGTAGATCGTCTATTTTCAAATAAAATCCCACGGGGAAGTTATAATAAGCAGATCTGGCAACCCTGCCCGTCTCCTACCCCACATAAACGAACGAGATAATAACACCGTCTGACGTCATGTGACTAGTCCATGACGTCAGTCATCTATGACATCAGCACTATGACGTCAGTCATCTCCATATTTGGACGTTTCAGCCTAATCCGACCTCCATTGACCTCCAGTGTAAATTCAAAAGTTCCAAAAAGTGAGTAAATAAATAAATACATAATATTCACAATATTCCTTCTGGCAGCGTGCATGCACAAGACATTTGGTGCTGATCGGTCGAGCGGTTTGCAGGCTTAGCCCCGGAAAGACATGAAGACACACACGCACACGTGCACACACACACACACACACACACACACACACACACACACACACACACACACACACACACACACACACACACACACACACACACACACACAGAACCCCTTCTAGATGGCTTAGCCCCTTCGGTGCCACACTGTAAAAATGCATACCATAGTAAAATCCTTTAGCTCTGAGAGTGTAAATGGACACATGGTCCATAATGGTTCCATTTACACGAGCTCAGAGTTAAATTCAGACTGAGGATTTTACTGTGTGAGCCTCTTCTGTCACTTTAGCAACTAACACCAGTGCCTCTGAGACGACTTAGACAAGGGTAAACTGTTTGTCAGTGGTACTCTCATCATCATTAGCATAAATGATGTAGATTTACCAGTACCACTGGAGGCCAAATGGACAATCATGCTGAAGCTTCAAAAAAAGAGAGAAATTGCAATTACTGGTGACAGCTGATGGCACCAAAACAACATCTCACAGAAGTGTGCCTTTTATTTCCCCCCTTGAGAGCCAAGTCGGGAGCTTAAATACAAATCGTGCATTATGCCAGTCTGTGTTAAGATACAATCTAAACATGTTT
>NC_139939.1:30890153-30922653 GCF_963454915.1 Gymnoscopelus microlampas
TGCTATGGGACGATTTACGCTAGTGGACACATGCTGCTGAGGGATTGGTGGTTTGGCGAAGGTTCAATGGGAGATCCTAGGAAAATAACATAAGCCTCTGGATTTAGAATGAGGTCTTAACATTAAGAGCTGTTATTAGTGTGGCTGTTGGTTTGACATTTAAGACCACAGCATTTGACACTATTATCCATGAAATGTTACCAACACCCTGATGTAACCATCCAGCACTCCATAATCTAGGGTGAGACCTTATATACTTAGAAAGGATTGAGTGTGGTATGTACTGGGGTTATGAACGGGTGATCTCCCATCATCACAGATGTTTTGTTGAATTAGGTGCCATGACACCTTCCAGAAGGATGAAGAGAGTGGGGGTATTTCCCTAACAAAGAACCAACAATTTGTACAGCGATCTGTGTACTCTGGTCAGACCATGTGCTCGATTGGGATGACATGGAAATAGCCTGCATGCCTGTCCTATATCTGCAACACCTAACACAGAATCATACGTGACTGTTTGAACCCATTCCATCTGCTATTTTTTTGGAAAAATCATGAAAAGGTGTGCAAATCTTTAGATATATATGTTTTAAAGCGAACATTTATAAAATATTTTGTTCCAGGAACCCCCCCAAAAGCAAAGATTTGAGTTACAAATGTTCGCTTTAAAAATATATACATTCATAGATTTTCACGATTTTTCAAAAATAGCACAAGCTCATCTAGTACAAGCTCATAGTGCCGGTGCCGCGCTATGAGCTTGTATATCTGCTATTTTTGAAAAAGGTTAACATATTTTCATCCTGGCGTTTATTCACCAAACATTACCTGATTCTCTTTTTTTTCATTTTTTCATATACACATTATATAACATTCTGACAACTATTTATCTATCACATACATAATGCCTGAATGCATCTTTTATTTCAGCGACTGGCTTTGGCAGAATGCATAAAAGATCCAGGTTCAATAGTAAACAGGACAGGAACGCTGCATAAATGAACAAAACAAAACAAACAGGAGAAAGCCTGTGCATATAAGAGCACAACCACTATTGAGAGAGAGAGAGAGAGAGAGAGAGAGAGAGAGAGAGAGAGCAAGAGAGACAGACAGACAGACAGACGGACAGACGGACAGACGGACAGACGGACGGACAGACGGACAGACGGAAAGTGAGTGAGGGAAAGACATGGAAAGGGGGGGAGAGAGACAGTCGGAGCAATTTAAAGGTCATCGTCTCAATGAGGTCTTCTAAGAAGTGAGTATCACACAGAACCTGACCCAGCATAAAACCAAGGCAATTACAGCCCGGCCACGGACAGGGGAATCAACACAGCACTGCAGAGGAGCTGATCCAACATGGCCCCACATTGCACTGGGTACACAGGGACTGAGGGAGAGAGACTGAGGCAACTGCCACACAGGTTATGCAAATGACCTCAGCCCAGAAGGTAGTCAATAGAGTTCCTCCAAGTTGACAGGAGTTGAAAAAGTAAGCTGACAGGAGTTGAAAGTTAACTACAACAATCTCTCTCTCTGTGTGTGTGTGTGTCTCTCTCTCTCTCTCTCTCTCTCTCTCTCTCTCTCTCTCTCTCTCTCTCTCTCTCTCTCTCTCTCTCTCTCTCTCTCTCTCTCTCCCCCCTCGCTTTCTGACCATAGGTTAATAGATTGGATGTCTTGGAAATGTTACACGTGTGTTACCTGGGAGTGATTCAATATTATTTGGGAGTTATTCAAACATTGCAGGATTAAAGCGGGATGTGTTTCAATGAATAAAACATGATTTAACCAATCCGTGTGGCAGGTAGAGTATGTCAACACAATATTCTAGCACATCTGCAGAGGTTGGAGGTTTCTCTGCTATGCCATTGTTGAGCAATTTCACCCCTGGTGTCGGGTAGGACAGCTGGCTGGTTGACAGTTTCAATAAAGTACACATTTGAAGCAGAGGGCACACTGGATTGGACAGATGCACAGCCATATTTATGGTTGTTTGTTTTGACACCAATCTCTTCTTCGGTAGAGGACATAAGATTTATGGCTCGTAGCTTTTAATACTAACAGCTCCCCTTTGCATCCCATCCCATTCATTTTGGATCTCATAATCAGACATGGTAAAACGTGCAACAGTGACATTACATTGTATCAACATTCTTTAACACTACTACTACTACAGTACCACTGGAAATCTCTTCCACCTCCACTTACCCATCACTTTCCTCTCTATTCCATTCAGTACAACTGTTATAAACCACACTTGGAGTCTGTATCTGACTTCAGGGAAGCGACAGAACGGCTGGTTATGTGGGTATATTTTCGTGCCATTCTGGTAGAAGAGACTTGGCCTGATTTTCAAAGCTCCATGCCAGATGGTGGGAGAAACTTGCAAGGCAAAGGAGGGGGGGTGGGGGGGGTGGGAGGAAAGCTCCATTCTGTAATGCCGGGACTAGATGGGATTCTCATTTACCCTCTCTCTCTCTCTCTCTCTCTCTCTCTCTCTCTCTCTCTCTCTCTCTCTCTCTCTCTCTCAAGGTCCATCCAACCATACACTCCAACCATGACTTCAAAGGATGTTTGAAGTTGTTGTGCAAGAACTCCGATAGGGAGCAACATGATAGGAGTGATGTGCCCTGAAAACTCTCGGGCACGCCATTTAACCGGATGAAAACATTACATCAGGTACATCATGTACATCAGGTATGCATTAGAAAGGTACAACAAATACCAATTTTCTCTCTCATCTGATCCGTATAACAGGGCCAGTACATGGCACGAGGCTTTGCGTTTTTCATTTCATGAGAGAACCCATCCAATTCCAGGTTTTACTCATGGGTTTCTTAACCGCTTGAAACCCCAGCATGCCTATTCTGAGGGGAATATTCACCAGGCATGCCTCAGAAATGTATTATTCACCATTTAAACCCCAGCATCGGTATTGTGAGGAAAGCTTTCGCTGGAAAATAGCAGATCGACAAGCTCATGCAACAAGCTCTGAGCTGCAAGCTCACGCGACGCGTTGTGAGCTTGTCGATTGGCTATTTTCAGCGAAAGCTTTCCCCACATGCTTTTCACAATATTTATCTGAGGAACCGAGTCAGACTAAAGGTCCCCAGTTCAGGGGTTCAAACGTTTCATCTCAACACCCAAAAGATACATGCGGTGTCTCCCTGGACCCAAACTTACACAAAAAAAATATGTTTTTTGACAAGCTCACGGAGGTTACCATATGGAGACTATTCTGGTGGACAGTCAGTCGGATCAGTGGATTTACAAAAAAATATAGATACAAACTTATAATTAAGAAAAAAATATTAAAATAGCAAGTGTAAACAGTTATTCTGTAATTAAAACAGGTTTGTTTTAGAATGTGAAACTCTAAGCAATGTTTTGTAATGCAATGCAGGTGTTACAGTAACAGCCCTTTTGGGCCACAGTTTGTGTGTAACCCTCTCTGTTCTCAGTGCTCAATGGTGATTGGAGGGTAATGTGGCAGTGGGGATTGTGACACCACCTGGGCCACCTCATTGTCAATCAGCCAGCCTGCATAACATCCTGGGAGAAGCGTCTCTCCAGGCCTTTTAGCCATTATTCACCTGTGTGCTGAACCTTTTTAGGCTGTGTGCCATATTAGGATGAATTTTGTTGAGTGAAGACAGGGGAAGCTGGCGGTAGGGCTGTGCTGCCAATTCTTTTCAATCCCTTTTCCTTCTGTCAGGGAGATTATGTTTGTCATTTCTAGTTTTTGGTTTGGTGTAGATCAGTTCATTTATTTTTCAGGCGAGGAGTATGTTGTCTCATTTTACGAAAAACAGGGTGTTTGCAAAGATGACTTTAAACTCTCCCCTGTGAAAACAGAAGAGGTGTTTAAAAAATTGAGTGCTCTTCATCAACACAGAGCCACAGGCCTCGACAATATCCCCCCCAAATTTCTAAAAGACTCAGCCGCCTCCATTGCTCCAATCATTACCCACATATTCAACCTCTCCACCACACAGGGACAGGTCCCCAACGACTTCAAAAAAGCAAGGGTGACCCCTCTGTTCAAAAAAGGAAACCAATTAGACCCTGGCAACTACCGCCCTATTTCTATTCTAAGCTCCATCTCGAAAGTCATGGAAAAAATAGTCTATGAACAGGTCGACAAGTATCTTGCCGAGAAAAATCTAATCTACAAATTCCAATCTGGCTTCAGAACAAACCACTCCACTGACACATGCCTTCTCTATTTGAACGACTCTATCAAACAAGAGATTGAAAAGGGCAAATATTGCGGCATGGTCATGCTGGACCTCCAGAAGGCTTTTGACACCGTTAATCACCCGATTATGATCAATAAGTTCAGAGCAATAGGTTTTGATGACACGTCAGTGAACTGGATGAGATCCTACCTGGAAGGGAGGGAGCAAGTGGTGGAAGTAAACGGCACCCAGTCCCCCCCCCCTCCCAGTGACTTGTGGTGTTCCCCAAGGAAGTATACTAGGACCCTTACTGTTCCTGATATATGTGAATGACATGTCGTCAGCCTGCGACTGCAACCTGTTCCTGTTCGCAGATGACTCGGCCCTGCTAGTCTCGGACAGGAACAGGCTGCAGGTTGAGAAAACTCTCAGCTCTGAACTCAACAAGATCTGCATCTGGCTCTCCGACAACAAGCTCTCATTACACCTGGGCAAAACGGAATGCATCCTCTTTGGGTCCACTCCTAACCTCAGAAAGGCAGAGAGCTTCACGATCAAAGCGGGTGATGATATCATCAAAAGAAAAAACGAAATTACCTACCTGGGCTCTATCTTGGAGGCTGACCTCTCTGGTGACAAAAATGCTGAAAAAACGATCAAAACGGTCCACAAAAAAACACGCTATTTGCGGAGTATTGATCGTAAAGTCAGTAAGAAGACTCTGAAGACTCTTGCAGTGGCCCTCATACAAGGTCATTACGATTATGCATGTACTTCATGGTATCACAACACCACCAAGGCCTTAAAAACAAGGCTCCAAACATCCCAAAACAAACTTGTAAGGCTACTTCTTGGCCTCAACTACAAAATCCATCTAACCCCTGATCATTTTGATAGGATTGGATGGCTTAGGGTTGCGGACAGAGTACAGCAACTTGCTATGGGCCTGGTTTTCAAGATATATCACAACATTGGGATCCCCCTGTATTTGTCAAAATACTTCCAAAATGTTAATGATGTCCACGATCATAATACCAGAGGCAGCTCCACAAACCTTGTCCAACCCTTTTTTGGCTCAACAAAGGGAAGTAACTCGTTCTCATGCTATTCATCAAAAATGTGGAACGCCCTACCAAAAGGAGTAAAGGAGTGTAAAACCCTACTCTCTTTCAAAACAGCCCTAAAGATACACCTTCAGGAGGCTGCAATTGGAAAATGGCCCCTGTCTAAGTCCTAACCTAACCTACCCCCCTACCCCCCCCCCCCTCTCTCCTTCTCCTTTTGTACATATTTCTCACTCTTCATACCAGTAACCTGTAAACTGATTGTATGACATTCTATAGTAGTTGTGTATATCTGTCTGTCTCTTATATGTCATCATGATTTGTGTGCATGGGGAACTCATTTGAAACAAGCTCTGTGCTTTTATGAGTCTTCCAGTTTAGTAGACCTTGTATTGTGAATTTGTACTTCCATGTACTGTTGTTCTCATGTCTTACTAAATAAAGTACATCAATCAATCAAGGCAGTGTGCTTTAGTTTTTTTTTTGGCATTGGCCACCCTGAAGATTGCCACTTCCTTCTCTTTTCCTGTTTACCTAAACCTCTAAACCTAACCTAGCTACAGCATAGATCTTTCTTATTTTTTAAAATCTCTCTCTCTCTCTCTCTCTCTCTCTCTCTCTCTCTCTCTCTCTCTCTCTCTCTCTCTCTCTCTCTCTCTCATTCTCAGTGTCACTCCTTACCTCTTAAACACGCATTTATTTAGTTTTTGGGTCTGCCTGGTACTTGGGAAAAAAACTTTATTGACATTGCAAATTGACTGACTATTGACAAATAGTAGGCTACTGTTACTGCAGTATTGAACACATTTGTCTCTGTTTCTGGCTTCTTCTTTTTTTGGTTCCAATTGTGCTACTGTATGCTCCTGCTGGAAGTGTACTTAGTATAGTTGTCTACACTGGGTTATTCTTGCTGCAAATGACCTCTAGAGACTACTTACCCACAATCCAGAACCACGGCCAACAGTTGTTCAAGCCTGAGGGACTTAGGGATTGGATGCATTTTGAGAGTATAAGCGTCTGAAATACTGTAGCTTGACCTTTATTTTGATGGGTCTCAACCCAGACCTCGAAATGCTCACAAATCAATGAGTTCATCCTCTTTGGAGGACTCTTTTCATGCTCCTGGCAGCTGTACAATACACATAACCATACGTGCCTGTTGTCTGCAGTGGCCAAGACCTAGGCTTTTCCTGACAAAAGAAGCTTATTCCTCTGGTCCCCGTGTGAACCCGTGAATGGGAGGCCCAAGAGAGACTGTACGTCCCATATCTGGAGGTTCAATTACTGCCACAACCATGTGTTCTGTGAAAACGTCCTTGAGAATGAAAGGATAATATACAGAAGCCAAGCCTTGGCCAAACAACACTGTGAAAGAGATATCAACCATTCAGTTGAGCGCAGTTGTGTTTGTCATGTTTTGTTAACCTAGATGTATCCAAGTTAACCATTTTAAACCCTGTTATACTTTGTCATAAAGACAACTGGTTAAAATAGCCAATCTATAAGCTCACAGATCTGCAAGCTTGTAGATCTGCTATTTTCACTATTTGATGCCTTATGAAAAATAGCTAAAACAGCCAATCTATAAGCTCAGAGATCAGCAAGCTTGTAGATCTGCCATTTCCACTATTCAAGTTTCTTTACATTTTTACTATAAAAAAAAAAGGTTTCAACCTGGGGATGCCAGGTTGAAAGTGGTTAAGACATTCCATAGAGCAATGCAATGGTGGAAAAAGCACTGATTTTTTTTAACTTTAGGTAAAAGTATCAATACCACAATGTAGAAGTAAAAGGCCTGTGTTCAAAATGTTACTTGAGTAAAAGTACAAGCGTATTGGCATCAAAATATACTTAATGTACCAAAAGTAAAAGTACTAAAATGTTTGAAAATAGCAGATCTACAAGCTCACAACACGTCGCGTTGTGAGCTTTTTTTCAAATAGCCTATGTATAAAATAGGGCTGAAGTGGTTAATGTATGTTTTATGATATGATAATGTATCTAAAAGTAGTAACTAAAGTTTACAAATAATTGTAGTGGAGTAAAAGTATAATATTTGCCTCTGAGATGTAGTGGAATAGAAGTATTGAAAATGGGAAATACTCCAGTAAAGTAAAAAATCCTCAAAAGTGTACTTAAGTACAGTACTTGAGCAAATGTACTTAGTTACTTTACACCACTGCCATAGAGTAATGCATATACGATCATATAGTGCAGTGGTTCTCAACCTTTTCAGGCCGCGACCCCCGGAAATAATCATATTTGGACTGGGGACCCCCCCCACAATAATCATATTTGAACTGGGGACCCCCCACAATAATCATATTTAAACTGGGGACCCCCCACAATAATCATATTTGAACTGGGGACCCCCCACAATAATCATATTTAAGCTGGGGACCCCCCACCCTGACAAGCACTTGGAATTGTAGGAGTTGAGGCATTACATTTAGTTTGACTCGGTTCCACAGATAAATATTGTGAAAATAGCAGATCTACAAGCTCACAACACCGCACAAAGCGAGGCGTTGTGAGCTTGTAGATCGGCTTTTTCGAAAAAGTTTGCCTCTGTCTTTATTCTATATTCTTTGACAATTTGGCCAATAATATGTTTGACTAGTTTATATAGTTTGTTGATTACTTTTGATGTAATAATGGTGTTTTTATTTTCTTTCTTACTTTGTTTGGTATTAACAAGGTCTTTAAAGTCCTTAAATTGTCACTTCACTGACATCTGGGAACCCCCCCCCCGCCTAAAAAATAAATAATCATGTGGGGACCCCCCTTGGGGTCCCGACCCACAGGTTGAGAACCACTGCCCTAGGAAGCAGGGAGGGGTGGGGCTATTTAACTCCTCTAGTTGTCGCCCCTCCCCCTCTCTCACACCCCTACCAGCAAACACAAATGTTTGTGGCCCAGACAGTGTGTTTGTGTGTAAAAACAAACAGTCTTATAGTGAAATAAACAACTTATAATGTAACATTACTCTACATGGGCGTTAAGTTCTCAGTGTTTAAGTTCTCAGTGTTTTAGCAGGCTGGTGAAACAAGCTGCTACTAAAACACACTGTGGAAACATCTCCATCCATCCAGACCAGACAGGTGAGTTCTCTACTGTGTGTTAGCTACTTAGCTTAGCTAATTAACTGCCCAGCATTAAGGATTTGATGACATTGCGTGTAATTTCACTTTCATTTGACTTGGTAAAAAGCAGCAACTGGTCAGGATGAAGCATTGTTGTGTGAATATGAGCTGGTTGTTTTAGCCCTGAAACATGACCGTCATATCCAGTCATGGATGAACTTCGACCTGGTGTTTGCACTTTCTCTATTACGGTCCATACATCTACATAAACGATCAGATTTCAAATATAACGTGCTTATCTCATGGCCATGGATGTTATAATTATGTCAGGGTCCTCAAGAAGTACAGTATATTCCGTATTGTTCAATTAAAAGTTTTTATATCCAATCGGTGGCCATTTTTTCCGTCTTTTTGCCATGTGCTTCAAACTATGCCACCTTATCGGTTGGGAGGTGTATTGCAGTCTGCTACATTATAACTCTATGAGGAAAATGGCCACCGATCGGATTGAAATGCTTTGTATTGAACAATACGGAAGATACGGGTACTTCTGAAAACCCGTACATTATTATAACATCCGTGGCCATGAGGTCAGCACTTTATATTAGAAATATGAACGTTTATGTAGATGTACGGGTTGTAAATAGAGAAAGTGCAAACACCAGGTTGATGTTAATCCATGACGGTTGTGATGCTGCTGACACAGTCCATGTAGGCCTAGTCAGTGGTGTAAAGTAACTAAGTACATGTACTCAAGTACTGTACTTGAGGACAATTTTCAGGAACTAAAACAAAAATAGCAGATCTACAAGCTCACGAGGTGAGCACGGTCTGAGCTATTTTCACACTATTTCTATTTGTTTACAATTTGAAAACTTTAAAAGAGACATTTCTGCATTATGAGTACCTTTTACTTTGGTACTTTGAGTATATTTTTGATGCCAATACTTTTGTACTTTGACTCAAGTGTGTTTTAATACAGTGCTTTTACTTGTATTTCTACATTGTGGTATTGATACTTTTGCTTAAAACATGCAAGTACCTTTTCCATCACTGGAAGTTGGAGTGTGTCTGTTTAGTTGTAGATGGAGGTTGAGTGAACAGTAGATGAAATGTCTATTGAAAAGTATCCATATGTTCTGAGTATTTTTAACTACTTTGTTAGTGCTGTGGTTTGTCATGTTTAGAGGTAGTGAGGAAGACAGCAGTGCTGGCAGTGATGATGAGTTACATTTTTTTTTTACTTAAGTACAAGTATCAATACTGCAATATAGAAATATTTTAAAAGTCCGGAATTAAAAATGTACAAAAGTATTGGCATTAAAATGTACTTAAAGTACCAAAAGTAAAGTACTCATTGTGCAGAATGTCCCATTTCAAGTTCTCAAATGTATAACAATCTCTTGAAAGATCTACAAGCTCACAATGCATAGCGATGCGACTCATTGTGAGCTTGTAGATCGGCTATTTTCAAATGGCCGAAATGTATATAGGGCTGAAGTTGTATGTATGTTTTGTAATAATTAAATTAAAGCTAAAGTATTTTCTTTTTTGTCAATATATCATCTTCTTTTAGAAGCAATTGAAAATACAAATAATGTTGAGTACTTTGTTGACGCCCCCTAGTGGCCAAGTTGAATATTTGTCAGCTCTCCATGATGATCAGAAGCCTAAAGGTTGTTACACACCGGGGCGATTTTTTCGTGCGAATAATGCGGTTTTTTTAAAAACCTTATAAAGTCAATGGCTCCGTACATGGAGCGAAAAAGCGAAAAAGCGAAGCGAAAAAGCGTCTTTTAATTATTCGGAACGAGTCCGTATTTTGCGTATATTCGCTATATTCGCCGGTATGTAAGGACCTTTAGACTTAATGCCACTTTAGTTAATCCACTTGAACCCCCAGCATCCTGGGGGGAACGTTGGCATGAATAGCCGATCTACAAGCTCACAATGCACGCAACGTGTAGTGAGCTTTTTTTGGCGAATCGATTTGTGTAGAGTGAAAGAAGAGCGTACCAAATGTGCAGCCGGGAATGAGAAATCAAGGCAAAAGTTACTAAAGGGCTGATGTAGAATGAATGGACTGCCTTCACTAGAACGCTCCTGCTCAGGAGCACAGATTTCCGCCAATCTCTGCCAGGCCAGGTTGTCTACCCCAGGGCCCACAAACTTTGGAAGTCAGTCAGTCATAGCCACTTGGAATGAGATTTATTTTTTTACTTTTCAAAGAATGTTAATTAATCTTAAGGAATAATCAGAAAATGACAGTTGATAAAACCCAAAGTTTCTATTGTAACGCTGGGGTACTATTACACATGTGTGTCCTGTTGCTTTGATTGAGGGAGGTGTCACTGATTTGGGGGTTGGCTACACGTGTGCCGGGGAGGTAAAAGAGTTAAAGGAGAATTTTGGACTAAGGTTTTCTTACCTTTTCTATGATGTTATGATATCTTAGGATGAATGGTACAGTAGAAAAATAATTTGTAAACTTTGTTGAGGTGTGAATTTAAAGTAGTTTTAAATCTATGTGTGTGTTCCTGGTCAAATAGGTTCCTGCACGGCGTGCAAGACGCCGCTGGAAGGCTCAACCAGAGGATGCCCGTAGAGATGGAGAATCTCTCTCTATCCATGGATTTGTCTGCATGGGGAGGATTCCTCCGCGCAGATGGCCTGGGTCTTCGGTGGTTCTGAGACAGTTTTTAAGTTGCTTGATTCAGTATTTAGATATTTGATATTCATTTAATCAGACACGCCCCCTTCCTATACAAACCCATTGTGACTTCAAACTCCATTTTAACCATGTTAGATTCATCAGAAACACCCGTCCTTGGTTCTGGTGACTGATATTGACCTTCTAGTGTGTGAGTAGACTGGGTTTTTGCAATAAGTTTTTTCATTTATTTCTTTTTTTTAACCGTTTTATTCATTTACTCCAAAAGATTTTGTAAATACATAAAAAAAGTAATTGAAAAAACACGGTCCCACACATTAGAAGGTTCACATCAGTCACCAGAACCAAGGACGGGTGTTTTCAATGAATGTAACATGGTTACAATGGAGTTTGAAGTTAACGATGGGTTTGTATAGGAAGGGGGCGTGTCTGATACAATGTATATCATCAAATATCTAAATACTGAATCAAGCAATTTAAAGTGTCTGGGGTGAATCACAAAAGCAGAGTGGACGTTAAAATGAACTCAAACAAGTTTGTAAGTGAAATATCCCTTTACGGTTATTTGTCATGTGCAATTTACAAAATACATCATCATTTTGGGGGTCCTTCACATGGAAAAGTTAGGATTTAGAAAACATTTTTAGATATGTATTTGGCCATGGACCCCCATCTCAGAATGTTTTGTTCCAGACACCCCCAGAAGCAAAGATTTGAGTTACAGATGTTAAAAAACATGTATATATTCAAAGATTTGAACACATTTTCAAGATTTTTCAAAAATAGCAGATCTACAAGCTCATAGCGCTTGTATATCTGCTATTTTTGAATAGCCAAATAAATCTTACAATGACACAGATGCGTTCCCGGTCTTAAAGGGTAATAGTTCACCCCCAAAATAACTCATTTGATGACCTGAATTTGATGGCAGCGGTTCCGGTAGGAGACACAAAGAGTCTCCTTTGTTTCTCCTACCGGAACCGCTGCCTACCAGTCCGCTGGTCATCAAATTATTGTCATAGCAATGAGACAAAAGCTAAAAGATATCCATGAATTGAAGTCTCCATGGGGTGACTAATTGATAGAAAAAAAATATTTTTTTTGGGTGAACTATCCCTTTAATGGATTAATGTGCTGCCTGCTATTGCCACTGAGCATGCTGTGTAGGGCAGGCTATAGGGCTGTGTCACCGTTATGTGTCACTGCTATGCTGTGTAGGACAGGCTATAGGGCTGTGTCACCGTTATCTGTCACTGCTACTGTATGCTGTGTGGTACAGGCTATAGGGCTGTGTCACCGTTATGTGTCACTGCTATGCTGTGTAGGACAGGCTATAGGGCTGTGTCACTGCTATGCTGTGTAGGACAGGCTATAGGGCTGTGTCACTGCTATGCTGTGTAGGACAGGCTATAGGGCTGTGTCACCGTTATGTGTCACTGCTATGCTGTGTAGGACAGGCTATAGGGCTGTGTCACTGCTATGCTGTGTAGGGCAGGCTATAGGGCTGTGTCACCGTTATGTGTCACTGCTATGCTGTGTAGGGCAGGCTATAGGGCTGTGTCACCGTTGCAAAACTTACGTTGACGATTGGTTGTCATACAAGTAATTTTAACCATGAATTAACCATGAATTGTGTTTTTGACATTGAACATATGAATACAATGCCTTTCAGGCACACTGTGTATGAGGATACAGTATACGTATACTAGGCTGTGTATGAGGATACAGTATACGTATACTAGGCTGTGTATGAGGATACAGTATACGTATACTAGGCTGTGTATGAGGATACATTATACGTATACTAGGCTGTGTATGAGGATACAGTATACGTATACTAGGCTGTGTATGAGGATACAGTATACGTATACTAGGCTGTGTATGAGGATACAGTATACGTATACTAGGCTGTGTATGAGGATACAGTATACGTATACTAGGCTGTGTATGAGGATACAGTATACGTATACTAGGCTGTGTATGAGGATACAGTATACGTATACTAGGCTGTGTATGAGGATACAGTATACGTATCCTATATGTGGCTCTCGGTCACTTGAGTAAATCTTTGTTTCTTTGTTTCTTTCAGATACTCCAGAATACATCCTGGCAGAGGTTCTTCACCCTCCTGTGAAACTACCCAGCCTGCACCCTCCTGTGACTCGTCTAAGCCTGCCTCCGCCACTGTCTACACAAGTCTTTCTAAGAGCCGCTGTCTACAAAGTCTTTCAAAGAGGAGTTTCTGTCTACAAAGTCTTTCGAAGAGCCACTGTCTACAAAGTCTTTCGAAGAGGAGCTGCTGTCTACAAAGTCTTTCGAAGAGCCGCTGTCTACAAAGTCTTTCGAAGAGGAGCCGCTGTTTTGTAGACAGCGGCTCCTCTTCGAAAGACTTTGTAGACAGCGGCTCTTCGAAAGACTTTGTAGACAGCAGCTCTTTCGAAGGGCCGCTGTCTACAAAGTCTTTTGAAGATCCGCTGTCTACAAAGTCTTTCTAGGAGGAGCCGCTGTCTACAAAGTCTTTCGAAGATCCGCTGTCTACAAAGTCTTTCTAAGAGGAATACAAAGTCTTTCGAAGATCCGCTGTCTACAAAGTCTTTCTAAGAGGAATACAAAGTCTTTCGAAGATCCGCTGTCTACAGAGTGGTGGTCTCCACTGGTGGAATTATTTGTACAAAGACCTTGGCCCGCCGGGGGTTTCCTCTGAAGACGCCTCAGGGTAGGAACCTCTTTAGGGCTGTCACGATTATGATGTTTAACTTCAATGCTTGATTAATTGTCGCTCAAATAATTGCGTCGTAGTAACATTTTTAATAAAACTTTTGTCTGAATTTGTGAACAAAAGCCGAACTACAAGCTCAAAACGCATCACGTCGTGATGCGTTTTGAGCGTGTAGTTTGTCTATTTCGACGATTATAACTATTATCCCCAAAATAGTATTGCGATTATCTCAAATACTTGCGATTATGTTATAATTGTGACGGTCCTAATTACTAACCCTAACCTGCTGCTTTTTTTTCAGGTTTTTAGACATAGGCCTCTGTAAATCCGGGCCCCTACCTGGTCATTTGAAAAGGTCCAAAAGACCTGGTCATTTGAAAGGTCACTTTTTGGTAGGTCCCAAAGGTGACCTTTTTTGGGTGTAAAGTCGGGGTGGGGGGAACTATGTAGTTCACACTAATCACATAATCTAAGTTTTTCATTTAAAAGTTTAATTTCTTGCCCAAAGAAGAACAAGAAAGAAGAACAAGAATCACATGAAGCTGCTACATTTTAATGAAGATGATCTGCGTTTTTTCATTTAAAAGTTTAATTCAATTTTAATTTCTTGCCCGAAGAAGAACAAGATCAAGATCAAGAACATCATGTCGATGTGTCCCAACATACCTGAACTGAGTCAACAAGATGTAAATTTTTAATGATAAATCTCTAAGCAATGGAGCAAGTATTTTTGATTTCTCACCCACCTTTGGAGTTACATCATCGCAAGGTAACTATACAATCCAATAGCTATACAAGTGATCAGCAGTCTGCTCAAGCATACTGTGCTGTCTAGCAGGACCCACTTCTTCATGTATGTTTTGAAGTGTCTAACCCCAGTACGCAGTCTGTTCAGCTAGGTCAACTTCCGGCATCGCAGATCTCCCTCCTTTGATGCCGTCTCCTGGGTCCCAGATGTAGCGGTGACAACGTCTGGGCCCATGCAGAAGACTCCCCACTCCTGCTTCCAGGATGCCTCCAGCCATGCCTTTGTAGACAGGTCCTCAGGGATGGAACTGAGCATCTCTTGTTGAATGGGCGGCGGGACTCGAGTCAATTTGGAGGCAATGTTGTCATAGTGTTGTCATGGAGGATATGCCAATCATGTTTCTGGGCTTTCCTTGGGGCCAGGATGCGAGGGTAGCAGCCTCTCGTTGGAGGCCGGTTGAGGCAATTCCTGCTAGGATTGGTAAGTAGAACATAGGGTTGGGTTTCAGGCAACCAGTTATAATCCCGAGAACATTGTCAATGGCAGCATCAAAGTTTTTGGCATGTGGGCTTCTACACCAGGCTGAGGCACAGTGTTTGGCTGCAGCGAAGACCAGGGCTTGCCTGGGGATTCGTAGTACTTTGGTAGAGGAATCCTAGGACGTACCAGCGAGACATCAGATTGGCGAGACCCTTGATGACACTTTGGCCTCTGGGTGTTGCTTAGAAGACCGTGTCCTATCCACGTACCTTGGGGCTTGCTGGAACTCCAGGTGATTGTGGTCCATGAACACGTCTAGTTCCCGTTTTGCTTCGCTGTTGTTGAGGGGATATGCTGCCAACACCGTCTTCCCAATGCTGAGCTGCAGGCGCCACCTACGAAGGTAGGCTGCTAAGATGTCCATGTGGACATGATGGAGGTCATTGGGGTAGAGCGGCTGAGTTGGATTTGACAGACCAGGAGTGTTGGTATAGGTAGAGGCATGGCTGAAGAGCTTTGCCCATCACTCATTTCTTGCTGATGCCGAAGTAAAAACACAGTATTTACCTCATTGTGATAGCTGTATAAGTCTGCAGTACACCTGACTGGTGGCAATAGCCTGGTCGTGATGCGTAGATGTGATCAATCAGGGTGTGCTCTTTGGTCGTTCACAAATAAATCACCACAAAATGCCTCAAAATTGTTTAAAAAGACCACAAATGCCGCAACAAATAACTCAACTGTCACAATACATTTCAAAGAACGCCATTAAAAAGTCACACAAAGAAGCCACAAATAATTCCCCCTAAACATGACAATGACCACAAAATAATTCACGAAACCCCCACAAAATGCCACAAAAGAAAAGTCACCTAAAATAAAAAATATCACCAAAAAATCGCAAATACCAAATATGACACAAAATGTCACACAAATGCCAAATAACAAATACACACATTAAAAACATCACAAAAAATGTCAAATGACACAAAAACTGTCAAATGAATGCCACAAAAATGTCAAATGCCACAAAAACTGTCGAATGCCACAAAAATGTCAAATGCCACGCAAAAAAATGCAACAACAAATTAGCTTATCTCCACTGCAACGACCAAAGAGCTTACCCTGATTGATCACATCTACGCATCACAACCAGGCAATTGCCACCAGTCAGGTGTACTGCAGACATACAGCTATCACAATAAGGTATATACTGTGTTTTGACTTCGGCATCAGCAAGAAGTGAGTGATGGGCAAAGCTCTTCAGCCATGCCTCTACCTATACCAACACTCCTGGTCTGTCAAATCCAATTCTACCCCAATGACCTCCATCATGTCCACATGGACATCTTGGCAGCCTACCTTCGTAGGTGGCGCCTGCAGCTCAGCATTGGCAAGACGGTGTTGGCAGCATATCACCTCAACAACAGTGAAGCAGAAAGGGAACCGGATGTGTTCATGGACAACAACCACCTGGAGTTCCAGCAAGCCCCAAGGTATCTGGATAGGACACTGTCTTTTAAGCAACACCCAGAGGCCAAAGTGTCATCAAGGGTCTCGCCAATCTGATGTCTCGCTGGTACGTCCTGAGATTCCTCTTCCAAGGTACTACGAATCCCCACGCAAGCCCTGGTCTTCGCTGCAGCCAAACACTGTGCCTCAGCCTGGTGTAGGAGCCCACATGCCAAAAAGGTTGATGCTGCCATTTAGCAATGTTCTCCGGATCATAACTGGTTGCCTGAATCCCACCTGAATGTTCTACTTCCCAATCTTAGCAGGAATCGCCTCAACCGGCCTCCAACGAGAGGCTGCTTACCCTCACATCCTCGCCCCAAGGAAAGCCCAGAAACATGATTGGCATATCCTGCATGACACCTCTATGACAGCGTTGCCTCCAAACTGACTCAAGTCCCGCCGCCCATTCAACAAGAGATGCTCAGTTCTATCCCTGAAGACCTGTCTACAAAGGCATGGATGGAGGCATCCTGGAAGCAGGAGTGGGGAGTCTTCTGCATGGGCCCACACGTTGTCACCACTACATCTGGGACCCAGGAGACGGCATCAAAGGAGGAAGATCTGCCACGCCGGCAATTGACCTAGCTGAACCGACTGCGTGCTAGGGTTCAACACTTCAAAACATGCATGAAGAGTGGGGCCTGGCAGACAGCACAGTATGCTTTAGCAGACGGCTGATCACATAATCACCTCTCTGTGTCCTCTACAGATCACCATCGGAGGCCGGTCTCTTTGATGTGGGACCTGAGACGAGAGCGTTGCTGCACGTCATTGAGCTGGACATCTGATGATGATACACGAACGAAGAAGACGCCCAAGTCTCGTACAATTATGTAATATCTGTTTGCTTATATCTGTAATAAATGTTTCATGTTGTCTTGTCCAAATTGTTGATCCCCTCCCCCCCACCTTTGTGGGGGGGAGGGGGTGTCCCCACTCTCGGCCTGCACCTTGTCGTGGTGAGTGGGCTTTAAACCAAGACAGGCCATTTAACCACAGTTGTAAGGTAACTAAGTACTTTTACTCAAGTACTGTACTTAAGTAAAATGTAGATATTTTTTACTGGAGCACAATTTTCACTACCTTTACTTCTACTCCACTACATCTCAAATGTAAATATTATATTTCTACTTCATTGCAATTATTTGAAAACTTTAGATACGTGTTACTTTGTAGATTTTGAGCATTACGAAACATACATTAACCACTTCAGCCCTATATACCACTTCAGCCCTATATACATTTCGGCCATTTGAAAATAGACGATCTACAAGCTCACAATACGCATTGTGAGCTTCGGTGTCATATATATATATATATATATATATATATATATATATATATATATATATATATATATATATATATATATATATATATATATATATATATATATATATATATATATAAGTTTGAATTATATATATAATTCAAACCACCTCCTTCCACCACCAGAAAACTCACAACGTGTCGAATCGCGACGCGTTGTGAGTTTGTAGATCTGCTATTTTCAAATAGCCAAAATGTACATAGGGCTGAAGTGGATAATGTATGTTTTGTAATAATAATCAAAATTTACAAAGTAACTAAAGTTTTCAAATGCGTGCAGTGGAGTAAAAGTACAATATTTGCCTCTGAGATGTAGGGAGTAGAAGTAAAAGTATTGAAAATTGGAAATACTCCACAAGTAAAAAATACCTCAACATTGTACTTAAGTAAATGTACTTTACACCACTGCAGCTATGCAACACAAGCAGGTTACCGATGGCTCGTTGAGCCTGTGCATTTGACCCTGATTTGACCGCATAGGCAATCAACAGCAACTAATTAATGGCAGCAGTAACCGCTTGTGTTTTGTCTGTGTCTTGTGTGTATGTGTGTAGGCCAGTGGTTCTCAACCAGTGGTCCGGGGACCACCAGTGGTTCTTGAGGGGGTTCCAGGTGGTCCCCAGCTAAATGATGGAGAGTTGGTAACCAAATGGACCCTTATAGATCTGTAACTCTTGAGAGCGTAAAATGATACCAAATGGTCTATCCAACTGAATTGACTTCTAAGTTCCACTTCTCCTCAAAAGGACAACTTTAGTTTCCATCCTCAATGACAAGCCTAATATTATTATTGCATTTTGGCTATATGCAATAACTGCAAGCCAATGTTCAGAGGCATGTTCAGTATTTGGCTTATTTTCTTGAATTCCTATTTATTTTGTTGCCAATAATTCAGCTGTAAGCCAGTGTTTTTGAGACATATTGTCTTTGATTGCTACACAATAAATAGTAAAAATAAATTCTACATGGATAAATAATAATACAAAAGAAAATAATAATAAAATCAAATGAATGCAATTATTGTCTCCGCCAGGGTGAAAGGCATGGAGAGAGAGTATGTTTTGCATACACAAAATGACACACGAACGGGTGGACAGAGAGGGGGTACAACATACTCTCGTCATGCCTTCGGCCTGGTGGAGACAACAAACCAAAACAAAAGGCACTGGTCTGGTTCTCCTGGTTTTACTAAGACAGGGTTCAAATCCCTGTGGTGCCCTGCTCATGGTTTGCGTTGCATTTACATTTTCATGGTTTATATGCACTCTAGCGCACGCCAAGACAATCCCAGAATGTGAACAGATTTCATGACATGGTCAGCTCTTGTTCATCCACTACTTTTCAAAGAGGCTTCTGACAGAACACTGACCTGATGTCATACCACTTCCTCCACTGTCACCCTCTTTCCTTGATCACTTCACACATGGAAGATAGCAGCGTGACCTCACGTCCAACATTGTAGCTCGTCACTGGCTGTCATCATCACCATGTGATTAGGGCTGTCACAATTACAAATTTAAGTTTACATTACATTTACATTAAAGTCATTTAGCAGACGCTTTTATCCAAAGCGACTTACAATAAGTGCATTCAACATAGGTAGGGAACGAAACTACTAATCACCAGAAGTCTTAAGTGCATTCTCTTCTAAAAAAAGTAAAGAGTATACCTACCTAAGTTGACGATTGATTGTCACAAATAATTGCGATTAACGATTTAATTGTGTGTGTGACAATGAAGCCTTTTGCTAACATTTTCACAATTTATTTTTCAAAAATAGCAGACCTTCAAGCTCATAGTGCTGCATTCGTGCCGCGCTATGAGCTTGTGTATCTGCTATTTATCTGCTATAAAAGAAATCTAAAGATGCGTTCCCGGATTAAATGTGTTAAGTACAATTTGACTTAATTAAAACCTTATGAGAGTGCACAGGACATTATTATGTAATGTACTGAGCCCCCTTGTCCCCTCTCTTTTGAGGTTTTTGAAGGCTGGACTTGTAAGTGTGCTCGTCTCTTTGCTGGATCTATAGACAGGGCAAATATAACTGTGTTGCCTAAAGTCCACAGTTATTTAAATGAAGATCTCTGTTGGTTAGATTGGAATTACAGGATTAACCCATTAAGACCGGGAACGCATCTGTGTGTCATTTTAAGATTGCTTTGGCTATTCAAAAATAGCAGATATACAAGCTCATAGCGCGGCACCGAGTGCCGCGCTATGAGCTTGTATATCTGCTATTTTTGAAAAATTGTTTCTATTGTATTTAGTTACAAATGTATAAACATTTGTAACTAAAATCTTTGCTTCTGGGGGGTCCCTGGAACAACATAATTTTGAGATGGGGTCCGCGGCCAACTACATATAATTTTGACATGAAAAAAATTTGAGGACCACTGATATTATAGGTATTATTATATTATTATTTATTTTTTTAAACTGTTGTTTAGAAGACATTTGTAGAATTCCCAGAAGCAAAGATTTGAGTTACAAATGTTCGCTTACGATTTTTCAAAAATAACAGATCTACAAGCTCATAGCGCGCGGCACAGAGTGCCGCGCTATGAGCTTGTAGATCTGCTATTTTTGAATAGCCAAAGAAATCTTAAAATGACACAAATGGTGCTTTCCCGGTCTTAAATGGTTAATAGACGGTAGCAGCTGTGGTGATTAAAGCCATTTACATCTTTTTTATTTGTTCTGGGTATACTGTAATATTTGCATGTTCAATTGTAAATGTGAATGTATGCATATGCAAAAAACATGAGGCATGATGACCCAATTATGCCAGCAGCAAAATACATTATTATTATCTAAATAGCTCTTAGACAAAGTTAGTATTTGCTTAGTGTATAAAACGTTTCAAAACATGTACATTCAATATACATACAGTAAATGTATTACAAATGCATGCAAATGCTGAAATATAAGCATCAGGATTCATTATGTGTCTGACGATGAGAAAGTGAGTCGACTTTGTTTTTTAATGGAAAATAATTTCATGTAAATAAATCATTGGAGACAATATGACATTTAAAAATGAGTTTGGGATAACTGGGCACAAAGAACAAAGTTACATCAACATAAATCACTTACTGTTAAAGTAATACGATTAACTAATACAATTACCTCTTTACACACAGTAGTACACACACATGCACGCTCGCATGCATGCACACACACACACTGCAGCGTTTGTCTAAAAACTGAACTAATGCTCAAAAAGGAATGCTGCACCTCAGGATATTTTGGAACGCAAAAAGTAATCAGAAACTGTATTTATTCATGTTAAAATAATAATGTTAAAAGTGCTGGGGTGGTCTGGGGGTTCACATCCACCCTGGTGCATCCGGCTTTTTCGAGTGTCTAAACTCTAAACCAGTGGTTTTCAACCTTTTTTGCATCAAGGACCCCCAAATTGACAAATATTAGCCCAGGGACCACCATTTGAAAAGATATGCCAGGGACTCAACCATTTAGAGTTCTTGGGGGTCCCAATCTGCACTGTATCACCACCATCAGTGTTCATTTAACTCTGAGAGTGTACAAATGGAACCAAATGGACCCCATTTGTACACTCAGAGTTACAGACATAAATGGGTCAATGTGGTTGCTAACTATTAATTTGTATGGGGACCCCCTGGAACCCACTCAAGGACCACTAGTGGTCCCCGGACCACTGGTTGAAAACCCCTGCTCTAAACAAACACAATTTGCCTGTGTTCGGGGCAGGGAAGCCGGACGGGGAGGCTGATAGTTGTTACATTTCTTGGTGTTTCTGTCTTTGTTTTATATATGTTACAGTATGATTGGAAAACCAGTCAGATTGAAAAAGGAGTGCTTGTTTTCTTCCTGAGTTCAACACCCGGTGGGGGCGGGGCCATGACCAGGTGCGAGGCAGTGTTGACGCCTCGGAGGTACCGAGACTAGGGGGATGTTGATTTACCATTCTGTCCCTGGGGGACATAACTCGGACGGCGCAGAGTCTGATGAAGGTGACTTCGCAACGTTTAACTTGATATGACGTAGATATCTTACACTATAGCTAGGTCGTAATTTTACGGAAGGAATATTATTACTGTTGAAAGAGTTTGAACTGAATGTTTACGTGTGTGTGTGTGTGTGTGTGTGTGTGTGTGTGTGTGTGTGTGTGTGTGTGTGTGTGTGTGTGTGTGTGTGTGTGTGTGTGTGTGTGTGTGTGTGTGTGTGTGTTCTGCTGAGAGACTCGATCCAAGACTGTCCACAGTTAGCTCTGTCTGACTAGGGAGATTAGTTGGATTTTGGGGTTTATCCACCCCACCCCCTGCACCCTGCCCCTGCACCTTGCCCCCACCCCCCAACAACATGCCCCCACCCCCTTCATCCTTCCTATTAAAAATGTGTGGGTATCTTGGTTCCCATTACAGGAATTATACCCATTACTCTCCATGACAACTATGCATTGAGAGCATGCGCCCTGATTTAACATTGTTCTAATTCCTCTCAGAATTATTGCAATGAAACATTCATCATAATAATTAACCATTTTGACATATAATTTAGGATAATTGATTTGAGAGGGAAAAAAGGCTTATGTTACATGGAGCTCAAGGAGTCACCATAGAAATGCTGTTAATAAAGAGTTGGCAATCAGCTTTGATGAGTTTTAACATGTCATAAAACACACGTGCGGCATCGTTCGCATGCACGCGCGCGCGCGCACGCACACACACACACACACACACACACACACACACACACACACACACACACACACACACACACAGGTCAGCGTTTGCATGGGTCACCTGTCCATTAAAAGACAATGACAGCGATCCATCTTGATAATGGCTGATGCCAATAAGGATAGCCAAGGGCACCCATTCTTCTGTATGCCAACGTAATGACAGACTCTACTTTGAAATACACTTCATAGACTGTCAGTGCTACTGTATAAGCCGTCTGGAATAGAGAGAATCAAGCTTTTCAAAGCAGGCTTTTCTCCTTACTGCCACTCAGTGTGCTGCCTTTATAGCTATCATATTTTAATTTTGTTGTTTTTTGTTGTGTCTTTGGCCAAAAGCTTTATATGAATACACAAATAGAAATCTGAAGTCAAATAGCAATAACACAAGCTAGCCATAATATGTAAAAGTTCCGTATTCAAATGGGGACCACGTCGTCACATCCATGTCACTATGACCCTGTTTGGACTGCAGTCAAATCCGATTTATTTCTTAAATCCGATCTATAGAACCAACTGTTCACATTGTATTTGCAATTGATCAGATGGGATCAATATGATATAGTATTGATGTGTGTTCAGACTGATTTAAACACCGTTCAGAGCTTTCCTGCGCAACCTATCAGCTTTGGTTCCTGTGGTAACAATGACGTGACGGCATGACGTTGGCACTAGTTGCTTGCTTAGAAACGCAACATAACAGACAAGCGGCAACAACAGAAGACACAAAAACAAATACATGCATGAAAACGGTGGCAAATGTACATACAGTATCTCAACTTGCCATGTCTTCCGTAAAATAATACCGCTATTGTTTTGTTATCATTACGATATAATTCTCGCGCTCTCTAATGACGACAGTGGGGCTTGGGTCGTGCAGCAAGTGACGTTTTGGACAGTTATATATGCGACATACATGGGTGGTTAGAGTAGGTTAGAGCGTTCAGACTGAGACATCAGATTTGAATCGCATTTGAAACCACCTCTGAATGTGTCTCAAGTCGGATTTGTTAAACATCAGATTCCAAGTGACTTTTTTCTGTTCAGACTTCATTAAAAAAAAAAAATGCAGTTTAAATATATAATTCCAATAGCTATTAATTTCTAATAAGAATGTTTTCTCAATTCAATTCTTATCATTTTAAAAAGAAAACAAAGCATAACACTATACATTTTTGGGGTTTACACTGAGAACTTGTGCTGCATCATTAGCATCATTATACATTAATGTGCCACCCAAATGACATGTAATGCAGTTAATGATGTGCAAGCCTATCCCTCCCATTGCAACAGCATTAAGTACAGGACCCTGTCAAAAATGGATGTGCATCTCCCTGCAGGAAGTTAAATGTTTTATCACTCATGCTAATAAAGTGTGGAAACACTCATTTTGTCTCATCTACTACAACTCATCAATTAGACTGGCTTCCAGAATAATTTGTTATGCTCTGCCGAAGTGTACCAGTGATAAATACTCATGTCTAGCAGAAGTGATTGCCAGAGTGCAAAAATACATTCCTATTAAGCGTTGGCAGACTTGAAACCTTTCATAAGTTGTTGTCACATGAGTTTAGACTTCAGTTATATATAGTATTAATGGCATAACCTTTTTGTAGGAGTAAACACTATTCGTCTGTCATGAAACAAAATATTTTCACTTGAACATGACGGGGGGGTATCCATACTTTGAAATGTCTCCAATGTTTTGACTGAATGTTTTAACAGCTTTAACTACATGCCATACAATGATTGAATATGGTTTGGAATGGAAAACATTGTTTTCTTCTGGGGGTTTCTCTTTAAAGAGAAAATGATATACCCTCAGTTTAATAATTCCTATTGGTAGATATACTTAGGACGTGAGCCAATGAAAACATTGAATATTCTTATTCAGCCCGTCTTAAGTGAACAGTCCTAGGGCATAGTAAAATATTCAATGCTTACATTTGCAGCAGTGATCCCCACGGCAGAAATCAGAGAACCGCTTTGCCCCGCCACTAATGCATGGTGCTCTACAACAGTGGTTCTCAACCTGTGGGTCGGGACCCCCAGGGGGGTCTCCACATGATTTTGGGGGCGTCCCCAGATGATAGTGAAGTGACAATTTAAGGGCTTTTAAGTTCATTTTAATACCTTAAAAAAAACTAAGAAAAGAAAAAGAACATTGCTGCATCAAAAGTAATCAACAAACTATACTATAAAAACTGGTCCAACATTGGCCAAATTGTCAAATAATCGCAACGCGAGGCGTTGTGAGCATGTAGATCGGCTATTTTCACAATATTTATCTGTGGAGCGGAGTCAAACAAAATGGAGGGTCCCCAGTTCAAATATGCTGATTGGATGATATTGCAAACAGGGGTACGAAGCCAGACAGAATGCATATGCATGTTACCATTAAGTACATGACCGACAGCAGAGACACTAAGTACTCCACACACAGGGATTATGTTTCTGGCAATTTGCATAAAAAACATGGAGAAAAAAGAAATCTCTGTGATGGAGAACCATTCACCAACACTATTGATTTGGCTTTGCATGCGTGAGTAGGCCTGTGTGTGTGTGTGTGTGTGTGTGTGTGTGTGTGTGTGTGTGTGTGTGTGTGTGTGTGTGTGTGTGTGTGTGTGTGTGTGTGTGTGTGTGTGTGTGTGTGTGTGTGTGTGTGTGTGTGTGTGTGTGTGTGTGTGTGTGTGTGAGAGAGAGTATTGAAGTAATAACTTTGAAACTCTTAAATTATAATAAATCACATTTGCCACCCAACATTAATTTCCTAAGTTGTATCATTAATTAGCACACAGAAATATGCATATATGCATGCCAAATGAGAGACAGCAGAGCTGCTTCGATACTTAGCCCTTGACTTTCTACACACTCTATAGTTAATGTTTTTGGAGTAAAGAAAGAAATATGTGACAGTGGAGGAAGATAAATGAAATGTAGAAATCTAATGCACACAGTAAAATCGGTTAAAAAGAAATGGACACATACGTCCATTTAATTATGTGTTCAGTGTCCACTCTCAGAGTTAAATTAAAACATAGGATTGTAGTTGCAGTGTACGTTCTGTAAAATAGGCTACACATACAGTAGACACACATATAAAAATAACAAGACTTTGGAGAAGGTGTTTAGCATGCTTGTGTGCAGCAAATAGGTGGACCATTTCCTGAGGCGATATGATGCAAATCTTGAAGACAACCCTGTTGCTCCATGCAATTGAGTCGATGCACACCAACACACAGGCTAAGGCGAGAGACACTAGACGGTGAAATAGCTGGTTCACGATCACATCAGGGGTTCTGCGATCCCTGTTCAGTCAGACACTCTCATCAGGATTAACCATTGCAATGGTATTGCATTCAATTCGGCGGTGTGACTCTGCTCCTGTGATACTATAGATTATCTGGGCAAGCATGACACAGAATCTGAGATCACTACCTATACCACTATGAGGATGAAGGTAGATGAGTGAGCTGAATGTGAATGCCTTGGGTGTATGAATGAACTTGTTAGCGAATAAGAATGAAGGTGGAGATAGAGTGAGGTGAGAGTGGAGACCCAATTGACGTGCCTGCCTGTCAGTGCCTGAACTATTGCGATGCTCGACATGTGTATCTCTAAGGAGATAGACTACCCCCATCCTGTTCATCATTGGCATTGACTTTGTACTGCAGACTAAGTCAAGCTCAGATGTACTGTAACATCAGCAGTGGTGGAAAAAGTACTCAAATGTTTTACTTAAGTAAAAGTATCAATACTGCAATATGTAGAAGTACTCTGTTACAAGTAAAAGTCCGGAATTAAAAATGTACTTGAATAAAAGTACAAAAGTATTGGTATCAAAATGTACTTGAAGTACCAAAAGTAAAAGTATTAAAATGTTTGAAAATAGCAGATCTACAAGAGCTTGTAGATCGGCTATTTTCAAATATAGTTAGGGAATTTTAGCAATATGTGTGGACCATCTGTGAAAAAATGTACTACCAATAGCTTTCTTCACAAATGTGTTCTTATAGGTGTCTAGAATCACCTCTCAATTAATGCAAACCCAAATCCTCGTGGAAAATCCTGGAGAGCCAATCAAAGTTAAGGAGCCCAGAGGGCTTTGGTGAAAAATATTAAAAAAAATAAAAGTCTAAAATGAACTTGTGAGGTGTCTAACTAGGGGTTTTCAGGGGTGCTGAATCCATTCCAACCATTATTTTTGAGTAAAAATGTCTCCCTGGCCATCTAATATTGGTATATTGGTTATTGTTAGTGTATAATCAGTGTATAATCAATGTAAGGGATTGGGGTGTTGTTGAATTGATTCTATTCTGAAAAATAAAATAAGAAAATATTGCTAAACACTTGATAAGAGTGTACACCTACTGTGCACATGCTCAGTGGGATACACTGTCTGCATGTGGGGAAGGAGCAGGAGTGTTGCATCCTGGCAAATATGTCTGGACGATTTTAAGGTACGGTAGATTATCTACTTTTTGGCATTTATTTTCCTCTGCTGGCAAAACATTTGATTACTGTGAATTTAGATGTCAATTTTCTCTAGCCTATTGCTTACAACCATTAGTTAAACAATCATGACACTTGTCTTTTAGTAGACAACATGGAAGAGGATTCTGTAGCTTGTCTTAAGGTGCTTCATCTGTGGTGGTCCTGAGACTGAGATTCAAAAGTCACCCAAAAAGGCTATGCACATTTTTTGTCTTATTCTGAGAGTGTGGATGATGCAGCATTAATCATGAGGACTGGAACAACTGAGATGACCCCAAACTAAGATACCACTTGGAATGCAAAACCGATCTATACAGTCGTGCAAGAAGTACAGTATATCCACTGGATATCGTAAGTTTTTTTTCATTGTGATGAAAGTTGCCACTTGCAGATTTCAATCCTATTCTATGTTGTGAGTGACATCATAATTTAATAAAAACTTAAAACATAATCTATTCTTTAGAGCAAGAGGAGCAAGTCCAACGGCCAGACAGGAAGAAAAGACGCAGGGCATTGTCTGGGTCAAGTAGTTCAAGTGCTAGCTGGCACACTTGATCTACCATAATACTTGCATCCTTTGCAATGAAGGTATCAATGCTGGCACATTGAAAAGAAACCCTGGTAAGTCTTTTGTATGTAAGATTCAAATGAATTTTGATAATTGTTTTTCTTGCTCCTCATATAGGCTTCCACTCAAAGTCAAATAATTTAATCATGCACATACTGTATGTGGCTACCTTTTATCCAGACAGAGCTTGGCAGTTGTATCGTGCACCTGATAATGTCTACCAGGACCGACTGAAAAGGAGTTTGATGCAGAGAGCAAAGCGACGAGGTGATGACTGGGGACTTGAAGTCGCTGGTCGCCTGGTGGCAGAAGAGGCAGTATATCATATTCGATGCAGAAGAGACTTTGAGAACCCTGTTACAAAGTCTGAGGTAACATTATATGGATACACAATACAGCTGTACAATACAACTCACATTTCTTATCCTTTATTAGTCCTCCTCATTCCTGGACCCATATCAATCTTGCAGAATAAATTATTTTGAAGTCAAAAGTTTCACTATTAAAAATTATATTTCTTCCCTCAGGATAAGAAATGTGAGTTGTATTGTACAGCTGTATTGTGTATCCATATAATGTTACCTCAGACTTTGTAACAGGGTTCTCAAAGTCTCTTCTGCATCGAATATGATATACTGCCTCTTCTGCCACCAGGCGACCAGCGACTTCAAGTCCCCAGTCATCACCTCGTCGCTTTGCTCTCTGCATCAAACTCCTTTTCAATCGGCCCTGGTAGACATTATCAGGTGCACGATACAACTGCCAAGCTCTGTCTGGATAAAAGGTAGCCACATACAGTATGTGCATGATTAAATTATTTGACTTTGAGTGGAAGCCTACAGTGAGGAGCAAGAAAAACAGTTATCAAAATTCATTTGAATCTTACATACAAAAGACTTACCAGGGTTTCTTTTCAATGTGCCAACATTGATACCTTCATTGCAAAGGATGCAAGTATTATGGTAGATCAAGTGTGCCAGCTAGCACTTGAACTACTTGACCCAGACAATGCCCTGCGTCTTTTCTTCCTGTCTGGCCGTTGGACTTGCTCATCTTGCTCTAAAGAATAGATTATGTTTAAAGTTTTTATTAAATTATGATGTCACTCACAACATAGAATAGGATTGAAATCTGCAAGTGGCAACTTTCATCACAATGAAAAAAAACGTACGATATCCAGTGGATATACTGTACTTCTTGAACGACTGTATAGCTCGGTTTTGCATTCCAAATGGTATCTTAGTTTGGGGTCATCTCAGTTTTTCTAGTCCCATGAAGTCTTCTGATTAATGCTGCATCATCCACACTCTCAGAATAAGACAAAAAATGTGCATAGCCTTTTTGGGTGACTTTTGAATCTCAGTCTCAGGACCACCACAGATGAAGCACCTTAAGCCACAAGCTACAGAATCCTCTTCCATGTTGTCTACTAAAAGACAAGTGTCATGATTGTTTAACTAATGGTTGTTCAATGTAAGCAATAGGCTAGAGAAAATTGACATCTAAATTCACAGTAATCAAAAGTTTTGCCAGCAGAGGAAAATGAATGCCAAAAAGTAGACAAACTACCGTACCTTAAAATCGTCCTGACATATTTGCCAGGATGCAACACTCCCGCTCCTTCCCCACATGCAGACAGTGTATCCCACTGAGCATGTGCACAGTAGGTGTACACTCTTATCAAGTGTTTAGCAATATTTTCTTATTATATTTTTCAGAATAGAATCAATTCAACAACACCCCAATCCCCTACGATTGATTATACACTGATTATACACTAACAATAACCAATATACCAATATTAGATGGCCAGGGAGACATTTTTACTCAAAAATAATGGTTGGAATGGATTCAGCACCCCTGAAAACCCCTAGTTAGACACCTCACAAGTTCATTTTAGACTTTTATTCTTTTTAATATCTTTCACCCAAGCCCTCTGGGCTCCTTAACTTTGATTGGCTCTCCAGGATTTTCCACGAGGATTTGGGTTTGCATTAATTGAGAGGTGATTCTAGACACTTATAAGAATACATTGGTGAAGAAAGCTATTGGTAGTAAATTTTTTCACAGATGGTCCACACATATTGCTAAAATTCCCTAACTATAGCCTAGGTATAAAATAGGGCTACAGTGGTTAATGTATGTTTTATAATGTATATCTGCATAAGTATAAAGTAACTATTAACTAAAGTTTTCAAATAATTGTAGTGGAGTAAAAGTACAATATTTGCCTCTGAGATGTAGTGGAGTTGAAGTAAAAGTATAGACAATTGGAAATACTCCAGTAAATTAAATGTACCTCAAAATTGTATTTAAGTACAGCACTTGGGTAAATGTAATTAGTTAGTTTACACCACTGAACATCAGTTCAAGGAGGTCAAGAGTAGTGGAGACAGACGTGGACTTTGCAGACGGCATTGTTCACACATGACAGTGTTGTGAGAAATTATGCTAGCTCTCTCCAAGGAGGACCAGCAACGACGCCCATATTGTCCACATTCTAAATTGAAAGCATTGTAATGAACCTGGTACCTGGTACCGCACAGGTTCAAACTGCACGCCCCTGCAGTGGACAGTGAACACTGCAGAAAAGATCAAATGTGCACAGTATACAGTATAGCTGACATCTACTGTTTGAAGCCCATCGTGTCCAAAAGGCCTCCAACCTTGCACCCTCCCATCTTCTATTTGCACTCTTACCATCTGGATGGAGAGTTCCAGAGCATCGGTGCCAGGTCTGCCAGACTGGGTAACAGTCTCTTCCCCCAAAACCATCAGGACTCTGAAAACTCACAGGATACTGCCCCGCCCCCGTACCCCCCTGCAGCCAATTGAACTGAACTGAACCCAATTCATAGACTGAACTGAACTGCACTGTGTGTGTGTGTGTGTGTGTGTGTGTGTGTGTGTGTGTGTGTGTGTGTGTGTGTGTGTGTGTGTGTGTGCGTGTGCGTGTGCGTGTGTGTGTGTGTGTGTGTGCGTGTGCGTGCGTGCGTCTCTCTCTCTCTCTCTCTCTCTCTCTCTCTCTGTCTCTGACTCTGTCTCTCTCTCTCTCTCTCTCTCTCTCTCTCTCTCTCTCTCTCTCTCTCTCTCTCTCTCTCTCGCGCTTTCTCGCTCTCTCGCTCTCTCGCTGTGTGTATGAAGTGTCTAAATAAAGCAGAATTTATATTCATCTCTTTTAGTGCTCTTTTTTTAATGAGTTTTTAATGATAGTGACTATTTTGTTAGTGACTTCTTAATGATGTCTTGTCTGTTATTTACATGTATGTTGCACTGTGGAGACTGATATTTTGCTCCCATGTATGCTGAGTGTATACTATGGAAATGACAATAAGAAAAAATCTTGTATCCAATACAACTGTTGTGTTACAATACCCGGAGGATACTGAAGGCATAATATCATATCATAACGGCTCGTCCTTAATAACAGGCTCAAATGTTGGTCAAGTACAGTGGATTATTATAAATACTGCCGGGCTCCATTTGGCTCATCGCCGGACATCAGTGAAGCGTGTCTTAAGATGCTTATGTAGTGTTTGAAACAGGGAGCAGACACTGCACGGATGGGGAGTCCAGCGGACTTTCATAGTCCAGTGCACTCAAAGCATAATGTACCAGCACCATTTTATAGAGCGGACCCTGAGAAGACGTCTGCTGTGGTCCTCTTGTGGACATCTGCACCCATGTAGGTTATTTGCCAGCTAATGTTATGAGGGTGTGGGGGGGGGGGGGTATTTAAATATACACTGAAGACGGATGGTGAGCAAATTAAGAACGAGATTACAATTTATAATTACAATTTAGACATTTAGCAGATCCCCGCCAGGCCAGGTTGTCTACCCAGAGATGTGTTGCGTCCTGTTATTGGAGGCCGATTTGAAACATTTGGGAGGGCATTTCTTCCTTGGCCTAGTGGGAATGTGTGTGCAAAGTTTCATGGCAATCGGGCGCTGCGTTCATGACTTGTTGCATTTTGTGCAAAGCGAGCTACTCCCGCAAGCTTTGAATATGAAAGATCTCACAGATACGTCTTGGTCACATGACTATAGACTTAATGTGTAGGCTACCTATTGTGGTTTGGACAAACTGTTAGCTGATCTAAGTGATCTGGTTGTGGAGTTAGATCATGTCCTGAAAGTAAGGGGTGACATGCCTTTGATTGCCTTGTAGGCCATCACCAGTGTTTTGTACTGGGTGTGGGCAGCAACTGCAGCATGCCGGGAGACCAATAAGGAGGTGCTAGCCAGGAGACGACTAAAGCCTGAATAGAGGGGCTGGGCAGACTCCTTGGTGAGGAAGGGCCTGACCCTTCGGATGTTGTTGTAAAGTATAAACCAACAGGATTGAGTGAACACCGCAACACTGCCTTGAAGGGCAGCTGTCTATCCAGGACAACACCCTAGGCTCATTTCTTGATCGAAATGGAAAGACCTTGCAGGGGGTAGGACTTACCCGGGAATGAGAGAAGTTGTCTTGTTTCCATTGAGCTTGAGGTGGTGCGAAGACATCCACACTGTCAGATGTCAGACAGGCACGCAGTGATGTGCTGTTCGACCTGTGTGGCAAAGAGAGGGAAGGAGAAATGACCCGTTTTGGAGTCCAACGGAAACAAGCAAGAGTAAGTCCACTAAAAACATTTTGGCATAGCTCAGCTTTAACTTTGATTGACTGCTAACTGACTAAGTTCCACTAATTATGACTTAGTTATCTAGCACTCAAATAACATGCTGACACCACAGAGCAAAGCTGCTTTTAGAAGCTCACAATATTCTGTTGAGTAACTGGAGTGAAACTTCAGTTACTTGTGGTATAGTGAGAGCATCGTTACCTAATAATGGCCTCATGTAAAAATATAATTTAAATTATGCACAGTCCACTCAACTATCAAGTTCACAGAGAAATATACAGTACCCCCCTCTACACACACA
>NC_139939.1:30927653-30950153 GCF_963454915.1 Gymnoscopelus microlampas
CGTCTTCTGGAGCAGGAAATGGATTCTCATTCAAATCGCAGAGTGCAATTTTTGGTCGCAGCACAATTTACGGTACACTAATTTGACATAATAAGCCGTTATTACAAAAAATGTGTTTCTTATTAGCAGTAATGTTTTTTATTATTAAGAAACAGACGTTGTTGTTATACCCTTATTTTCCACTATTATCCCTTAATTATGTTCTAATTAGAAATTGAATGAAAAGTAACAAAAGGTGTTATTAGAAATGGTGTTCTCTGCTATTAGACAGAAACAAACACAGTTATACTCTAATTATGGAACATAATTCCTAGAGGCTAACAAAGCCTAATAAGACCTAACAAAGCCTAATAAGACCTAACAAAGCCTAATAAGAACCCCGCAACTACTAACTACACGATGTGATGTTAGGCTACTATTAGTCTACTGTAAGGGTTTCGTTAGAACAAATGTGTTCTTTATTAGGCCTTTATTTGGTAGCACTTTACAATAATGACCCGTTATAAAGCATTTATAAACGTTTATAAGTAGTTTGTAGACTAATTAACTAGTTATTAACAAATCATTAACAACCTGTTTGTTGACATTCGTAAATGATTACTAAAACCTTTATAACTACAGTTACAAATCATTTGTAAAGTATTAGTAAGTAGTGAACTATTCATGAATAAGCCATTCATATACATCTGTAAAAGATTATTAAATCATTTGTAACGACCCATTCTAAAGCATTTATAAACGTTTATAAGCAGTTTGTAGACTATTAACAAATCATTAACAACCTGTTTGTTGACATTCGTAAATGATTACTAAAACCTTTATAACTACAGTTACAAATCATTTGTAAAGTATTAGTAAGTAGTGAACTATTCATGAATAAGCCATTCATATACATCTGTAAAAGATTATTAAATCATTTGTAACGACCCATTCTAAAGCATTTATAAACGTTTATAAGCAGTTTGTAGACTATTAACAAATCATTAACAACCTGTTTATTGACATTCGTAAATGATTACTAAAACCTTTATAACTACGGTTACAAATCATCTATAAAGGTATTAGCAACTATTCATGAATAAGCCATGTATAATACATCTGTAAATGATTATTAAATCACTTACAGATACTTACTTGTAACTGATGTTACATAATATATACAAGCTATTGGTAGCTTGTTCATGTTTAACATATGCTTTGTTAAACATTCCTAAAGTATCTATAAATCCTTAGTACATGTTATTATGTGCCCTATAGTAAAGTGAAGACAGTTCATCATTTACAACTGTCTGTTAATGTGTTTGTTCATGTTTAACATGCTTTGTAAAACCTTCCTAAAATATCTATAAATCCTTTGTACATGTTATTATGTGCCCTACAGTAAAGTGAAGACAGTTCATCATTTATGACTGTCTGTTAATGTGGACTTTCTCCTTACCTGTTGCAAACTACCTGGCTTTCATGAATGCAGACACCAAACAATTACTAGAATTATCATTCATGTTAAGCAAATGATGCGTAAGACATTCGTAAAGAGTATGTAAACCATTTGTGGTGTTAGTGACCAAAAAAGTCACTACAAAGTACTACCAATCAACTCTAAATTGCCTGAAACGTACTCCTAACAGGTTTTTGGGGGGACGATTTTGGCCTCCACACTTAGTGATTATTTCGGATTTAACTTTCGTTTCGGTGGTGACCAACTTTTGTTTCGGTAGTTTGATTACAAAATGTAAGTTGTGTAAAAAATAATCTGACTACTAAGTTGTTATTTGTTTGTTTAAGTCAGGCTATACTCTACTCAGAGTCATAAGTTTACAAAATGTACTAAAGTACAGTGAACGTCTGTGCGGTTTGTCTTCATCACTGAAAATAACGTACATGTAAACTGATGTCATGTGCAGTTGGGGTGAAGAAACACAACCATTTCACTCCTAATAATACCTATTTGATTTGACATCCTGACTTGCTGCTATAGCTGAGGCTTGAACCTGTTACCTGCGGCTCACTAGTCAGTGACTCTATCCATTCACCTACAGCTGTTTCCTTGTAATCTGTGGTTCTGAAACGTTTTGTTGTCAACCCCCCAAATTGACATGTATTTGGGCAGTGGACCCCAATGTGAAAAGATGTAGTGTCAGGGCCCCCCCATGAAAAAGATTTATATTTATGCTGTAACACATTTTTTTAAAGTTATTTGTCTTGTTTGTTGTTCAAGTCAAAGCACCAGGAAGGCTGTACTTGTCAGCCGTCTGTTAGCTCAATGGGTTGAGACGCAGTATTCATGATCCAGAGGCCATGAGTTCAAATCCCATTGATGTCTTTCCTATGATTCTTTCCTTTGCAGACTGGCTTCCAGAAGATCAACTGAAAACTACCAGGAAGGCTATATTTGTCATCCAACTGTTAGCTCAATGGGTTGAGACGCAGTATACATGATCCAGAGGCCATGAGTTCAAATCCCATTGATGTCTTTCCTATGATTCTTTCCTTTGCAGACTGGCTTCCAGAAGATCAACTGAAAACTACCAGGAAGGCTGTACTTGTCAGCCATCTGTTAGCTCAATGGGTTGAGACGCAGTATTCATGATCCAGAGGCCATGAGTTCAAATCCCACTGATGTCTTTCCTATGATTCTTTCCTTTGCAGACTGGCTTCCAGAAGATCAACTGAAAACTACCAGGAAGGCTGTACTTGTCAGCCATCTGTTAGCTCAATGGGTTGAGACGCAGTATTCATGATCCAGAGGCCATGAGTTCAAATCCCATTGATGTCTTTCCTATGATTCTTTCCTTTGCAGACTGGCTTCCAGAAGATCAACTGAAAACTACCTGGAAGGCTGTACTTGTCAGCCATCTGTTAACTCAGTGGGTTGAGACGCAGTATACATGATCCAGAGGCCATGAGTTCAAATCCCACTGGTGTCTTTACTGTGATGCTTCCCTTTGCAGACTAACTTCTAGAAAAACAAGTTAAAACCACCAGAAAACCTGTAACTCTCAGCCAACAGCATAGCTCAACTGGTAGAGCGTCTGTCCAATAACATGACTTGACTTGACTTGAGTGGGTTCGATTCCCACTCAAGTCAAGTCCAATAACATGACTTGACTTGAGTGGGTTCGATTCCCACTCAAGTCAAGTCCAATAACATGACTTGACTTGACTTGAGTGGGGTCGATTACCACTCAAGTCAAGTCAAGTCCAATAACATGACTTGACTTGACTTGAGTGGGTTCGATTCCCACTCAAGTCAAGTCAAGTCCAATAACATGACTTGACTTGACTTGAGTGGGTTCGATTCCCACTCAAGTTAAGTCAAGTCATGTTATTGGACAGACGCTCTACCAGTTGAGCTATGCTGTTGGCTGAGAGTTACAGGTTTTCTGGTGGTTTTAACTTGTTTTTCTAGAAGTTAGTCTGCAAAGGGAAGCATCACAGTAAAGACACCAGTGGGATTTGAACTCATGGCCTCTGGATCATGTATACTGCGTCTCAACCCACTGAGTTAACAGATGGCTGACAAGTACAGCCTTCCTGGTAGTTTTCAGTTGATCTTCTGGAAGCCAGTCTGCAAAGGAAAGAATCATAGGAAAGACATCAATGGGATTTGAACTCATGGCCTCTGGATCATGAATACTGCGTCTCAACCCATTGAGCTAACAGATGGCTGACAAGTACAGCCTTCCTGGTAGTTTTCAGTTGATCTTCTGGAAGCCAGTCTGCAAAGGAAAGAATCATAGGAAAGACATCAATGGGATTTGAACTCATGGCCTCTGGATCATGTATACTGCGTCTCAACCCATTGAGCTAACAGTTGGATGACAAATATAGCCTTCCTGGTAGTTTTCAGTTGATCTTCTGGAAGCCAGTCTGCAAAGGAAAGAATCATAGGAAAGACATCAATGGGATTTGAACTCATGGCCTCTGGATCATGAATACTGCGTCTCAACCCATTGAGCTAACAGATGGCTGACAAGTACAGCCTTCCTGGTAGTTTTCAGTTGATCTTCTGGAAGCCAGTCTGCAAAGGAAAGAATCATAGGAAAGACATCAATGGGATTTGAACTCATGGCCTCTGGATCATGTATACTGCGTCTCAACCCATTGAGCTAACAGTTGGATGACAAATATAGCCTTCCTGGTAGTTTTCAGTTGATCTTCTGGAAGCCAGTCTGCAAAGGAAAGAATCATAGGAAAGACATCAATGGGATTTGAACTCATGGCCTCTGGATCATGAATACTGCGTCTCAACCCATTGAGCTAACAGACGGCTGACAAGTACAGCCTTCCTGGTGCTTTGACTTGAACAACAAACAAGACAAATAACTTTAAAAAAATGTGTTACAGCATAAATATAAATCTTTTTCATGGGGGGGCCCTGACACTACATCTTTTCACATTGGGGTCCACTGCCCAAATACATGTCAATTTGGGGGGTTGACAACAAAACGTTTCAGAACCACAGATTAAGGAAACAGCTGTAGGTGAATGGATAGAGTCACTGACTAGTGAGCCGCAGGTAACAGGTTCAAGCCTCAGCTATAGCAGCAAGTCAGGATGTCAAATCAAATAGGTATTATTAGGAGTGAAATGGTTGTGTTTCTTCACCCCAACTGCACATGACATCAGTTTACATGTACGTTATTTTCAGTGATGAAGACAAACCGCACAGACGTTCACTGTACATTTTGTAAACTTATGACTCTGAGTAGAGTATAGCCTGACTTAAACAAACAAATAACAACTTAGTATAGTCAGATTATTTTTTACACAACTTACATTTTGTAATCAAACTACCGAAACGAAAGTTGGTCACCACCGAAACGAAAGTTAAATCCGAAAAAATCACTAAGTGTGGAGGCCAAAATCGTCCCCCCAAAAACCTGTTAGGAGTACGTTTCAGGCAATTTAGAGTTAATTGGTAGTACCATTTGTAGTGACTTTTTTTGGTCCCTAACATTCATCGAGCTCTGGACTTAGTACATTTATTTTTTCACCATTGGGTCACTATACCGAAACGAAAGTTGGTCACTACCGAAACGAAAGTTAAATCCGAAAAAATCACCAAGTGTAAGAGGCCAAAATCGTCCCCCCAAAAACCTGTTAGGAGTACGTTTCAGGCAATTTAGAGTTGATTGGTAGTACCATTTGTAGTGACTTTTTTTGGTCCCTAACATTCATCGAGCTCTGGACTTAGTACATTTATTTTTTCACCATTGGATCACTACCGAAACGAAAGTTGGTCACTACCGAAACGAAAGTTAAATCCGAAAAAATCACTAAGTGTGGAGGCCAAAAAAAAAATTGTTCCCCCAAAAACCTGTTAGGAGTACGTTTCAGGCAATTTAGAGTTGATTGGTAGTACCATTTGTAGTGACTTTTTTTGGTCCCTAACATTCATCGAGCTCTGGACTTAGTAAATTTATTTTTCCACCATTGGGTCACTACCGAAACGAAAGTTGGTCACTACCGAAACGAAAGTTAAATCCGAAAAAATCACTAAGTGTGGAGGCCAAAATCGTCCCCCCAAAAACCTGTTAGGAGGACGTTTCAGGCAATTTAGAGTTGATTGGTAGTACCATTTGTAGTGACTTTTTTTGGTCTGTGGTCTGGTCATATGAATGACTTCTTAGTCTATTTTTAGAGGTAAGAAAAATAAAAGCACCTAATAACAACATATACATTTTAATTAAGCAAAAAGGTAGGCAGAAGTATAATGTGTCATGACGTTAGCACGGAATAGCTGGTGTACAATTTACGGTACAGTTCTGTGGTAATGAGAGGTAATTTGTTCCTAATAACAACAAAATATTTTTAATTAAGCAAAAAGGTAGGCAGAAGTATAATGGGTCATGAAGTTAGCCCAGAATGGCTGATGTACAATTTACAGTACAGTTCTGTTGAAATTAGATGTAAAGTAACTTGAAGTAAGTGGAAATAACATTAAATAAAGGCCTAATAAAGAACACATTTGTTCTAACGAAACCCTTACAGTAGACTAGCCTAACATCACATCGTGTAGTTAGTAGTTGCGGGGTTGTAATGTGACGGTCAAGTAAGTGGAAATAACATCTTAATAGGCTTTGTTAGGTCTTATTAGGCTTTGTTAGCCTCTAGGAATTATGTTCCATAATAATTAGCGTATAACTGTGTTTGTTTGTTTCTGTCTAATAGCAGAGAACTACATTTCTAATAACGCCTTTTGTTACGTTTCATTCAATTTCTAATTAGAACAATTAAGGGATAATAGTGGAAAATAAGGGTATAACAACGTTTGTTTCTTTCTAATAAAAAAACTTGATCGCTAATAAGAAACACATTATTTGTAATAACGGCTTATTATGTCAAATTAGTGTACCGTAAATTGTGCTGCGACCCAATTTTTTTTTGCACTCGCAGATTCGTCTGGTCCCAGGATAGTATTTTGCTACCACTGTACCTACATTTGCTTTAGTAGACAAGTGTTACGACGCTCAGACAGATACCGCTTTTAGAGATGTACGTCTATCGTGTCTCCGGCAATAATTGCTAAGAAAACAAGCGTGTGAAGAAGTAACGGCTCGGCTTTGATCTCCCATTGGCATTTGTTAAACATTACAACGTTCGTCGGAAGTTAAAGAAAAATAATAACGTGCCCGTTTGTATGCGCTCCCTCCCAATTACCCATCTCTCTGCAAACAATTTTCCATCAAAGGCCCACTGACAATTCCTCGGGAAGGAAGGAAGGAAAGAATGAGAGAGAGCGCACATGTGCCTTTAACCAAAACACCCAGGAGCCTAGGAGGAATTGCAGATTGCTGTTTAACACTCACTGTCTTATGGTGTAATCCAAGAGGTGCCGATGAAGACTCACTGCTAACTGTGCTGCAATAACGGGGGAGGATTTAATTAAGCGTGTAAAAAGACCTGTCTTCCGTTTTGTGTTTGTTGTTTTTGTCTCTGCAGCACCTTGAATGGTTTGTCGGTGTGTGCACGTGTTTCTGGACATAATCCAAGCGAGACACAAAAATAGACTCTGTGAAAGTGTAGAAATGGGACACTATGGACTTTACTGTGTGCGAAGCCCTAGATCGTCTAGACTCAGAGCATGGGTCTTCAACAAGGGGTCCAGGACCCCTAGGGGTCCTCAGAGTTACTACAGAGGGGCCGCCAAATCTTTGCGTGATATGATTTTCTTTTTTCTTTTTTCTTTTTTCTTTTTTCTTTTTTCTTTTTTCTTTTTTCTTTTTTCTTTTTCAGTTCTTCAGTTCACCACTTTAACCCTATAGCATCCTTATTCTAAGGGGGGAATATTCATCAAAAACTAGCTCATCTGCAAGCTCACAACGCGGCTATTTCCAGCAAAGAGGTTTGGGTGTAGAGGGAAAAAAGAGAGTTTACAAACTACAGAAGTTTACAAAGTACAGTAAAATATTAATTTACACAACACTGATGAAACAAGTCTATCTATGAAATGTATGAAAAGGTTTCATCTGAAGCGGCTCAGGCCGCCATGCGGCCCTCACACCTACACCACACCGCCGATCCGACCGATATGCCCATGGAGATCTCTGTTTCTGTCAGTCCTTGTCCCCTTTATGCCCATATATGGGCATGCCCCCTTTCGTGCCCATATATGGAGTTGACTATTTTGTTCTTTGTGCCTGATGCCATGACGACACATTGAGATTAGACAAAACACTCCATATTTGGGCGTAGCTGCATTGGGAACTCCTTATATGGGTATGGCTGAGTCATAGCCCGCCAGTCCTCCCTTAAGCCAATTTTAATATAGGATATATAGTAGGGGTTGATAGATTGATTGATTCATTGAATATAGTCAGACAGTCAGACATTAAGGCTAAAAGGATAACACAAAAAAGGACTTCCATTGTTGTCCTATGTTCAATTCATCAACATAAAAAAATAATAATAACACAATAATACGTGTCATCAACAAATACAAAACACTATATATGTACAAAGGAGAAACAGGAGAAACGGCGGCAGTGAATGACACCTCCCTTCTATGGGAAAGGGTCTATGGGGTTCCTTCTTCATCTCTCTGTCAGCTAAAGGGGTCCTTGGCCTGAAAAGCTGTGTGTGTCACTGTGTGAGCTGTGTGCGTGTGTGTGTGTAAGGAGGGTTTTATATTCCACCTTTAGGAATTCCAGGCCACTTCAACGGCGGAGCATTGCAGGCGTCGGGGGGGATTTCAGAGGGCCACGGCGCACAGAGCCTCTCTGCGCTTTGGATCCGCTGATACGTGTTATCACAACCCGTCACTCATATGTTAAGCCCCCAGGTGTGTGTGTGTGTGTGTGTGTGTGTGTGTGTGTGTGTGCGTGCGCGCGTGCGTGTGTGTGCGTGTGCAGCGTGAGATATATTCTGGTTGCACTGAGGCTACACACACCTAAATACAACCACAGCCTTTCGCAGTGTGTATAAATAGGTACATTCAAACACACGTGCACAACAAGGTCATGTATGTGTTGGGTGCATGTGCACTGCATGTGGCGGTCGCGTGTGTGTGTGCGTGTGCGTGTGCGTGTGCGTGTGCGTGTGTGTGTGTGTGAAGGCCCCTGTTCTCCCCTTCCCTGCTCCCCAGGCAGAAGACCCCTGTCTCGCCTGCCATTTCTCACCCTGACAGCTGAGAGCTAGACAGCGGAACGAGAGAAGAGGGAGGAGGGGAGGGTGGGATTGAGGGAGGGAGGGAGGGAGGGAGGGGGAGGGAGAGAAGGTTGAGAGTTACAGGAGGGCCGAAAGTGGAGAGGGAGAGAGAGAGAGAGAGAGAGAGAGAGAGAGAAAGAAACAGAGAGAGAGAGAGAGAGAGAGAGAGAGAGAGAGAGGGAGAGGAGCAGGTGAGATGACAAAATGAAAGGGGGCTATCATAAGATAACACGCACACACACACACGCGCACGCACGCACGCACGCACGCACGCACGCACGCACGCACGCACGCACACATGCACACACGCACACACTCGCCCTCCTCCCTTTGGGGACCAGGTGTTCTCCTTCTGAGAGGGCGCGACTGTGGGGAGAAGAAAAAGAAGCTTGCCATCGTGTTTCACTTAACATTTCTGCACCTGCAGCTGGTGGGGGGTGGGGTGGGGGGGGTGGTGTCGTGGTGGGTTGAGGGGTGCAAAGACAAGGCACCAGATAAGGTATGTCTCCCGAGGGTTACCCGGCTTGGCTGTTACACCAACCTACATGCGACCCACCTGCCCTCGCCAACGCCATCGGGCTCCCGGCTGACACTCCAACTCCAAATGAATGTCAGGCTCTGAGTGGTGAGACTTCCACCTTTCTTTTCCTCACAGACACAACTTTCTGTTCTTTTTTTTCTCTTTTTCACCGTGACTGTTCAGGTGTTCTCTGGCTCCTCTTGAAACTGTTTTGTGGTATTATCTTTTAAATCCCTGGTTCTCAAAACCCTTTCATGTTAACCCATTAAGACCTGAGGCGATTCTTAAAAATGTTTTCTAAATCCTAACAGTAAGATTTTTCAAAAATAGCAGATCTACAAGCTCATAGCGCGGCACTCGGTGCCGCGCTATGAGCTTGTATATCTGCTATTTTTGAATAGCCAAAGAAATCTAAAGTGACACAGATGCGTTGCACGTCTTAAAGGGCTTAGGACCTGCATATCTTTTAAATCAGTGGTTCTCAAACTTGTGGTTTCATGTCAAGGACCCCCAAATTATTATGTATTAGGCCACTGGCTATCTGAAAATATTTGGCATGGACCCCCACACCAGATTTGTGTTGTTAAAATGCATCGAAATAAATATTTGTCAAGATATTTTGAAAATAGCAGATCGTGTTGTGAGTTTGTACTGTAGATCTGCTATTTTCATTTGACCGCTGTATATGGTTGAAGTGGTTGAACTGATTTTGATGCCAAAATAACACATTTTGCTGGGGACCCCGTGGAACCCCCTCAAGGACCTCTGGAGGTCCCCAGACTCCACTTTGAGAACAACTGTTTTATTGGACCACAGTGGAAACAAATCACCCAGACTTTTTGTGTTATCCTTTTAGCCTAAATGTCTTACTATGCCTGCAGATCCGCTATTTTCACCATGTTTTCAAACAGGGCTTAAGTCGTTAACATAGACTCTCTGCGGGCTTCCCCTTAATATGAAGTGGTGTACACAGGGGCAGTCAGGTGGTGAACCATGATCCGCTGTAATTGCTGTGGATTTAGCTTCATATTAAGTTAAAGCTCACATAGTGCCTCACAGAAATTATGTAGAATGACATCAACGTACAGCCCATAGCTCCGCACACATGTCTTTTTGTTCCATATTAACCCTTTAAGACCGGGAACGCATCTGTATGTCATTTTAAGATTTATTTGGGCTATTCAAAAATAGCAGATCTACAAGCTCATAGAGCTATTTCTTGAAAAATCGTGAAAATGTGTGCAAATCTTTGAATATATATTCTTAAAGCGAACATTTGTAACTCAAATCTTGGCTTCTGGGGGGTCCCTGGAAAAACATATTTTCAGATGGGGGTCCGCGGCCGAATATCATTTTGTGGGTCCTTGACATGAAAAAGTTTGAGAACCACTGATTATAGCAACAAAAGTCTCCAGAAGTAAAGATTTGAGTTACAAATGTTCACTTAAACTATATATATATTCAAAGATTTGCACACATTTTCACGATTTTTCTAAAATAGCAGATCTACAAGCTCATAGCGCAGCACTCGGTGCCGCGGTATGAGCTTGTAGATCTGTTATTTTTGAATAGCCCAAAGAAATCTAAAAATGACACACAGATGCGTTCCCGGGCTTAAAGGGTTAAAACCCAATCCCCCTCGTGCATTGCGTGCACCGAGTGATATCGCTCACAGTGAGGTTACTTAATGTTCTTTTTAGACTAGTCACACAGTGCTTTGAGGCGCTACGTAGCTTGCTATTTTGCTATGCATGCCTGTTTGTCCGTGTTATCCCCTGCTGTGCTGGAGGCTGCATAGTGTGTGTCCTCTACAGGGTCATCATACGCTCCAGGTCAGAGGCGTTAGTCAGAGGCCTAATTCCGTCACCCCAGGTTACCCACTCACTACTGCCTGTCCACAGCAAAGAGAATGGGGGCCCAGGGCCAAGCTATTCAGGATCTGTGTGCGTGTGCGTGTGCGCGCGCGCGTGTGTGTGTGTGTGTGTGTGTGTGTGTGTGTGTGTGTGTGTGCGCACACTCGTGCTCGTCGCTTCTGTAATGTTAAGGGATAGAGGGACTGTAAACCATAACAATTATGCATTGTTGTGTACCCCAAACATAAAGTATTTATTCTTCATGTGTCTTTAAAGGCAAATACTGTATTTGTCACAGCACATGTTTTAAGTCATCATGTAGGACAAACACAACAGACTTCAAAGAGCCAAGACTTGTTTGGATAATGTTTTTCTATGAAATTCCATTGAAATAAACATCAAATAACAAAGAGATCTTCCATAGCTGATAGAAAGATAATAGCCTTAAAGGATAATACTCAGATAGATGATATTAATCCATTAAGACCTGGAACGCATCTGTGTCATTTTAAGATTTGAGCTAAAAAGCATTATTTTGCACTTTGGCTATTCAGAAATAGCAGATATACAAGCTCATAGCTTGTAGATCTGCTATTTTTGAAAAATCGTGAAAATGTTCTTTGAATATAGATATTTTTAAAGCCAACATTTGTAACTCAAATCTTTGCTTTTGGGGGTCCCTGGAACAACATATTTTGATATGGATGTCCTTCACATGAAAAAGATTGAGAACCACTGATTATAGAAACATACGTTTTTCAGAATACTGTTGGGATTTAGGAGACATGTAGAATCGGCTTCAGGTCTTAATGGGTTAATCTAATATAATCTCCTTCCTTCCTTCCTTCCTTCCTTCCTTCCTTCCTTCCTTCCTTCCTTCCTTCCTTCCTTCCTTCCTTCCTTCCTTCCTTCCTCCCTCCCTCCTTTCTTTCTTTCTTCCAATACTCACTACCACAAATGTTTTCATCTCCACCCTACTTCATACACTCTGTATAATTCACAAATGTCATCCTACCCTCCATAACTTGGTTAGCCTCATTCCACTTCTGGAAGCAGCCTCCTGTTGTTGACATTTACCACGAATATAGTAAATATAGTGTATAGAACTGAGATTAATGTTGTTTTTGTAAATGCTACACAGTACGCAATCACCCCTTATTAACGATTCGCATGCTTGATACAGATTTGATTATATTTTGTGCAGTATTGATTTTACATACTGACTGTGTGCCATTATTGTATTCATTACTGAATTATACTCTACGTCGTAGCAAGAGTTCATAACCGCAGCTGTGTTATACTGTGTAAGTTTGACTTATTATCACCCCAGAAAAAGTTGGCCATCGACATATCTATTTATATTGTTGTTTGTTGTGCCGTGGTTTTGTCCAGTTGTTTGAGCGTTGAATGTTTAATGGAGCACAATTTAAACAAGCCCTAGTTTGTGTCTATGCTTGTTTGGTCGGCTTTTTAAAAATGTGTCAATACAATATCCAATGCAATTGATTAGACAGCGTCATCAGTCTACAGAATAACCATGACATTGCATTGTTAAAGTTCAAAGGTGACACACAGACCAGAAATCCCATTGGAAGACATAGCTGAGAATAGATTCAAATTAAAACTCTACATCTATATAATACCATAAAGGTTGTTACACACCGGGGCGATTTTTTTCGTGCGAATAATGCGTTTTTTTTAAAAACCTTATAAAGTCAATGGCTCCGTACATGGAGCGAAAAAGCGAAAAAGCGAAAAAGCGAAAAAGCGAAGCGAAAAAGCGTCTTTTAATTATTCGGAACGAGTCCGAATTTTGCGTATATTCGCTATTTTCGCCGGTGTCGCCCGGTGTGTAAGGACCTTAACTCTTGAATCTCACGTATAAAACTTCCATTCAATGTCATTTAACAACATGAAGGCATGCTGGTAGATGACCGAACAGTGCGTTGGTCACACAGTTCAACGCACCTGGTTGGATTCTGGACAAAAAACATGTTGTATGGGCCTACAGCAGTGGTGGAAAAAGTACTCAAATGTTTTACTTAAGTAAAAGTATCAATACTGCAATGTAGAAGTACTCTGTTACAAGTAAAAGACCGGAAAATAGCAGATCTACAAGCTCACAACGCGTTACTTTACACCACTGGTTATACGGGCCTACAGTAGCATCTCTTGCTACCCAGCTTTCTCTCTCTCTCTCTCTCTACACTCTCCTTTCTAAAGAAACTGTACAAAATCCTGGCTAAACAAAAAAAAAGAGAAAAAGAAAATAACAACTTGAACACTGAAATTGGATACCAGCCTCCATTCTGACCATTCTTCAGCTCATATAATTGCCTCTTTTCTCATCCCTACATAACCCAAAATACACAGGGTGGGCGGATGGAGCAATTTATAGGCAGCACAAACAATATGCAGGTCAGCAGGGGGCAACGAGCAGGAGGTCTAGGGTCAATGGGCTGTTGCATGGCACGTCCGCCAGCCAGGATGAAGAGAGAGAGAGAGAGAGAGAGAGAGAGAGAGAGAGAGAGAGAGAGAGAGAGAGAGAGAGAGAGAGAGAGATGGAGGGATGGAATGAGGGCAGCCGTCTGCTCAGGCCATGATGAGGTGGTTTGGATGAAGGGGTCAAGACTGCTGACACACACACACACACACACACACACACAGTTTGTGTGTGCGTGTGCGTGTGCGTTTGCGTGTGCGTGTGCGTGTGCGTGTGCGCGTGCGCGTGCGTGCAGTGGTGGAAAAAGTATTCACATATCTTACTTAAGTAAAAGTATCAATACTGCATTGTAGAAATACTCTGTTACAGGTAAAAGTCCGGCATTGAAAATACGAGGAAAAAATATCAAAATGTACTTAAAGTACCAAAAGTAAAAGTACTAAAATGTTTGAAAATAGCAGATCTACAAGCTCACAACGCGTCGCGCAAATATTTGCTTCTGAGATGTAGTGGAGTAGCAGTAAAAGTACTGAAAACTGGAAATACTCCAGTCAAGTAAAAAAAATACCTCAAAATTATACGTAAGTACAGTACCTCAGTAAATGCACTTACAGTAGTTACTTTCCCACCACTGGTGTGCGTGTGCGTGCGTGCGTTGATGCGCTGTGCATGGTGAAAGGCGATAGAGGCTAGCTGGGTAAACGTGGGGGCCAATGGGGTCTCTTGAAAGTCTATTTAGCCAGAGTAATGAAGTGTGTCTGCTGCTGAGGAATATATGAGGGACAGGCACGGAGGCTCAGGCTGGCAGACAGTTAGGTCACGTTGCTCCAACCTCGCCCGCAGTGAGGAGCCCGAGATGGACAAGATGGGCTCTGCTGTAATGACTGTCATTCTGCCCGTCTGCCATGGAAACGCCATGGAAGACAGGGAGATGAGGTCAACTCACAGCCACTGATAGAATGTCAGCTTAAGCCTTCAAGGTGTCAGGACGATACGGCTCTGAGGTCTTTTATATTTACAGCTCATTTTCATATACGTTTTCAATGTCTGTCTCTCTTTTGTTCTTTCTTTCCTTTCTTTCTTTCTTTCCACACGCACGCACGCACGCACGCACGCACGCACACACACAGGTTTGTATTACTATACTTGTGAGGACATCAACGCTTTAGGACAGCCATTTTATGAATGTCATTTAAAAATGTATATATTTTGCCATTTTTAACCGTAAGCCTAAAGCCGAAAAACAGCAGATCTACAAGCTCACAACGCGTCGCGTAGCTTATAGATCGGCTGTTTTTCGGTGCACGACACTGGCGTTTTCTAATTGAAAACGTATCTGTAAAAATGTTTTTTTAAACTATAAAACAACCATTTGTCTTGTGAGGACCAGGAAAACGGTCCTCACAATGTCTATTTCTTCAAATTCTACTATACTTGGTCCTCGCAAGTATAGTAATACAAACACACACACACACACACACACACACACACACACACGCGCACACACACACACGCGCGCACACGCACACACACACTGGCTTGTTTGTTAGTATGGAGCCTTAAGGGTCATTCCTGTGGCCATTAGTACCTCACAGTCACATGCAATTGATCGCGTGTCTCTGTTCGTTTTGGGGCTCATCTTATGACAGGCACGGTAAACAGAGCCTCTTTGTTGTTTAGCCTCTATGACCCCCAATCTTCTGACATCCAGACATCCCAGCATTCCACCATGTCTGGATCTATGCACTTTTTTAGAAGCAGGGTATGTCAATAGGCAGTGGTGTGAAGTAACTAAGTACATTTACTCAAGTACTGTACTTAGATAATGTTGAGGTACTTTTACTTTACTGGAGTATTTTCTATCATTGTACTTCTACTCCACTACATCTCAGAGACAAATATTGTACTTTTACTCCACTACAATTATTTGAAAACTTTAGTTACTAGTTACTTTGTAGATTTTGATTATTATTACAATACGTACATTACCCACTTCAGCCCTATTTACTCGGCCATTGAAAATAGCCGATCTACAAGCTCACAATGCGTGAGCAGTGCGACGCATTGTGAGCTTGTAGATCTGCCATTTTCCAAAGATTTGGGTACATCCTATAATACATTGCTAAACCCAAAACCCAAAAACAAACCCTGCCACTGTGTGGGAATAAACACAAAAACAACATATCAATGTCACTAACAACACACGCCACAACGCGCAGAATGACTACGCGCAGTCTGTAGGCCACTTCACACTGCTCAGCACACATCTGCCCCCTCGCAGCATAATTATTTGCGGCCAACACAAACTCACAACATTACGGTCGGCCATGTTGTTCCTTAGCGTCATCGCCGACCACCGCCCAGCGACACCCAAACCGCGAGGCAGACCAAATTTCGTGTACACCATTTGTGTTACCTTTTATTTCCTCCGAGGTGGAAACTGGAAAGACTGGTGATGCGAGGTTAGTTCCCTTTAGCTCTCAGCACGCTGTGTGTGTGTGTGTGTGTGTGTGTGTGTGTGTGTGTGTGTGTGTGTGGACTACTGCACGCTTTTGTGGGTCTTTGCGAAATCCCGAAGTGGAGTTTATTGGTCATTGGAACGGTGATGCACGTCACCCCTTTGTCAAGTGGGTATTTTCAAACCCTGGAATGGATTTAGGGGAGCATCAGAGTGTTTGTGTTGGAGCGCCTCAGTGCGGCTGCAGAGTTCATGTGCAACCTCTTGCATGCAATGTTTCGCGGGGGTCCAAAAGGGTCCGCGATGTTTGGCGGGGGTCCCGACACTCCCAGGGGACCCGGGGGTCCCCCATATTGAATATCAGTGTTGCCACATTTGCGCCAGAAACAAGCAAACACCTTCATGAAAAAAAAAAAAACAGCCGAAGGGGTCCGCCATGTTCCAGGGGGGTCCCAACACTCCCAGGGGGTCCGCGGACCCCCACGTAAAAAAAATATATATAAACATTTTTTATAATTTTTTTTTTTTTTTTTTTTTACTTTTGGAAAGTTCTATCCCACCATTTTGGTACCCCAAAATAAGCGCGCCATCACAGCCCTAGAGCCCCGTGCGCGGCTGGGGTCGAGGGGGGCGTAGCCCCCCGAGACTCTAGTTTTATACATTTGAAAACTTTAAGTACATTCCGGACTTTTACTTGTAACAGAGTATTTCTACATTATAGTATTGATGCTTTTACTTAAGTAAAACATTTGAGTACTTTTTCCACCACTGTCAATATGTGTGTCCGTGGGTGTGTGCGCGTGCGTGTGTTTGCGCGCTACGCGTACATGTGTGTGAGTTTAAAAAGACTGCCCTGCAAAATAAACTTAGTGGGTGTGTGGTCCACTGCAGCCAACATTATGTCCATCTCTACACATCAAGATGTCCTCGTGGAAAACCTTAAAAAACCCTTCAAATCAGTTTGTTCCTTCTAAGCTGAAAGCATCAACCACATTCCTATAACAAACGGAGTGGTGGAAATGACTGCGACGGAGCCAGTGATTCAGGGAAATGGACACATTAATGGAGCCAAGGCTTTCAAGAGATTATTTTCTCCTTTGATAGGGTCAAGGTGGAGGCTGACCTTACAGCACAGCAAAGAAGAACATCACTGGAGGAGGCCTACTTCTTGAGACTTCTTGAGACTCCACCAGGTCTATTTCATACAGGAGAGAAGGGTAGTATTGAACCTGATGGATCCACTTCAATCCGGTGAACGCATCTCGTGTCATTTTAGATTTCTTCGGCTATTCAAAAATAGCAGATCTACAAGCTCGTAGCGCGGCACCGAGTGCCGTGCTATGGGCTTGTCGATCTGCTATTTTTTTTTAACAATCGTGAAAATATGTGCAAATCTTTAAGTATATATATTTTAAAGCGAACATTTGTAAAATATTTCGTTCCAGGGAAGCAAAGGTTTGAGTTACAAACGTTCACTTTAAAGAATATGTATTAAAAGATTTGCACACATTTTCACGATTTTTCAACAAATAGCAGATCTACAAGCTCATAGCGCGGCACTCGGTGCCACGCTATGAGCTTGTATATCTGCTATTTTTGAATAGCCCAAAGAAATCTAAAGGTGACACAGATGCGCTCCCGGACTGAATGGGTTAACCGATACAAGCCATTTCAGTCAAGTTTCCAAAAAAGAGATGCCTTTTTCCACTTAATTTGTTATTTGCTTAATTTCAACTTTCAACTTTAAAAAAAAAAGTGATTTTGCAGTTATGCAAATGCTAGTCGGTGTGAAAAGGCAGGGAGTTTGGATGGATGCGATGTGGGTCATGTGTTTAGAAAGACCCCCCTGTAAACAAAAAGTCACAAGGTCCATTACGACGACAGCACCACTGTGCCTCGTGAACCTGTCTTCCAGCATGATAAAAAAAATCTACCCGGTAACCTAAACCCTATACTTAGTTCACCAGATTCCCAAGGGTGCTATCCTAGGGCCCCGGCCTCTTGTTTTTGCTCTACGCTATGTATGTGTGCCAAAAGTAGCAGATCTACAAGCTCACATGCATGTGGCATTGCAACGCGTTGTGAGCTTGTAACTCTGCTATGTTTGCTGAATGTTAGCCCCAGAACAGGGATGCTATCCACCTGTTTCCTAGGCTTGTGTTTTCCACTTCCTGTCGGATTTCATTGGATATCATTAGTCATCTGACCGGTTTCATTGGATTTCATTGGATCAAAAGACAGGAAGTGGAACACAGTGAAAAGCCTAGGAAACAGGTGAATAGGGTTAAACTGATTAAGTCGCTCAGGATGAGACATTGCATCTGTCCAATCATTGTCAGCACAGAACCTCGGAGGATCCATTTTATTGTGATTTCACAGCATGGTTTGTTTCTCATTAGCTACAACAGAGCTTTCCCAGGCTTATGGGAAGAAACACACAGTAAAAAAAAGTTGAACGACACCATTTATTTATCACCATTTGACTTGACCTGTGTGTGTGTGTGTGTGTGTGTGTGTGTGTGTGTGTGTGTGTGTGTGTGTGTGTGTGTGTGTGTGTGTGTGTGTGTGAGTAGGCTATGTCTGCATATGTGCACAAAAAGTGCACATATACAAGCTTTTTACCATGTATGTCAGTATGAGTGTTCTAATGCATTTCCGTGTATGTCTCCCTCAGATGATTGTATGCGAACCTTTGATATCTAGCTTGATTAAGAGCACCCACCCCCACCCCCTCCCGTACATGAAGACAAATACTCTGCTATTAACATTCACGACAGGCCAAGACAACTGAGTTGGTGTCATCTCTACACACAAAATAAGATCCAGCATCTGTAAACAGTGAAAAATAGCCATCAAATAAAATAAAAAAAACATCAACTTGATCCTTTTGTTTGGCGTGGGAGGAGCGGGGCTTGTCTTTAGTGTTTGAGGCAAACCCTCCCCCTTTGTTTTGAATTAATACAAGTCTTGATTTTTGAAGCACTTTGTAGCATCGGATTGAATGACATTATGGAGTAGAAACTAATCAATGGTTACACAGTTTTCAGAAAAAAAGTATATTGTATATATAGATTTATATATAGATAGATTTATATCCATTTATAAGCTTTTTAAAATAGCACAGTAAACACTTTGCACACAATGATAGAAACCACTGAATGTCTCTGATTGTTTTATGTATAGGCCAATGGCATCTGTGGAGCCACATCCTCGTTAACCACTTAACCAATTAACCACCAACACATTCTACATCGTTTTGAAAATAGCCGATCTACAAGCTCACAGCGAGTCAACACCATGATGCGCTGTGAGCTTGTAGATCGATTTCTTTTTTTGAAAAATCGACAAAAATTGTTTGAATTGTAAATATCTATTTCTGCCATTAAATGACATTCCCAAATGTGGGATGCCAGGGTTGAAGTGGTTAAGAGGTCATTGCACTTTCTCTCCAGTCAGTTCAGGAGGGCAACTGAGACGACTGTTCATGTTTTCAGAAATTAGAACATTATTATTATTTTTTTTTTATGCTTTTGCTGACATACTGAAGATGAGTAACATCTCGTGTCTAAATGTTTGGTTGTTGTTGTTGTTGTTTTTTTCTTTAAAGGCGTGTTGAACTCTCCCTCCTGAAGTGGCTGAACTGAAAGAGGTCAGAACCCATCCCTAAAGACTGGCTGTTCTTCGGTCTGTACCTGTAAAGGTGGAATACGTTAAGAGTCTGAACACTTTGACCACACAGAAAGAACAAAAGAAACAAAAAGAGAAGTTATAGAAAGACAGTCGAGTCGAAAAAACCGGAGATACTGAATTTATAGTAATGCACATCGTTTCTGATTTTTTTCTTTTTTTTTCTCTCTCTCTCTTCTGGGTCTTTTCATACCTGTACAACATCTGCTCTCTCTTTCACTCTCTCTTTCTCTCTTATCTCTCTCATCCTTTTTTTTCTCTCTCGTGGTCTAAACCCAGCACGGCGTCTGTACAGTCGGCTTAGTGGTGACATAGTAGAAATAGCTAAAGGGTTCTGAGTGACGTTGGTTTGAAGTTTGTACAGAAATGTGAGTTTTCTCCTCGTGTAAACAGGCACACACAGATCACCAGAGGGCGTATACTCCAGCCTCAAACACAGGACAAACATTCTCTGTTTGAGTTCATCCGTCCGTCTTTTGTCTCCCTCGTTTCATATTCCATCATTCACGTCGGTTCAGTTTCTCTGTTATGTCTGTTTGACAGCACGATGATCTTCATTTCAATGGGCGTCATGTGCCTCAGTCTCAGGCCTGCTGAGAGGACTAAGGCCTTGGAATGGTCTACAGTTGCTTTCTCTTTCCCCTCCACTGTCTCTCCCTTGGCTGCTGATGCTAAGGTTCTGTTACAGTTGGCCACCCAGGATAATGAAGCTGATAACAGGTTGTTGTTGTCGTTGTCATCCGTGATGCTGTTTATTTTGTGTCATGTTTGCTGTCTCTATAGCATCACTGTTGGCAGTCTAGTACAGAAATTCACGCTGTCTCCGATAGGTCCACACGGAATGAGCTAGCAAATCCTTTTGCGGGCTGGAAGGGGAGAGAACACACTCGTTAAAATGAACGTCACCTTTCCCTCTGGACTTTTCAGTGGCACATCTTACTTTAAATACACTCTTAGGGGACGATCACACCGAGACACCGTCGCAAAGATTCAAGATGTCTTTATTTGTCACTTCTGTCTGCAAGCATGTGGAAAACAAAATTGCGTTTCTCCTAAGAGACAGCGAAAGAATGAATAGTGCAGCTGCAGCTGTCAGATACCCTATTTTGCACTATTTGTCTGACTATGTGAGAATAAGTGTCACCAGCATTGTTTTCTGTGGCACAGTGTGCCTTGTGTGCACTCCTCTCTTCTCTCACATTGTTGTAGCACGTTTTAAACACACATAAAAGTTATAATATTCTCAACTTTTCACTGCAAGGCGTGGCTGTACCTCCCCTTCCTGTTTTGACGCTGATAGATGTTGTAGGAAGGGTGGGATAATGGCAAATGCAGAGACTCAAGACTATACATTTTTGTCCCTATTTATTCATTATTTGCGTCTGCACCTGTAACGACACGTCTAGGTGTGATCATCCCCTTATACGAATGAGATATGCCAGAAAGTTTAAGGAATAGTTCACCCAAAAAATGAGTTATTTTCCATCAATTACACACCCCATGAAGCCTTGAATTCATGGAGTTTTTGTCGCATTCCTAAGCCAATAATTGGATGACTGTGTGTATTTCCGTTAGGAGACACAAAGAGTCGTTTGTGTCACCTACCGGTTACATTAGCCGGTAGGAGACGGTAATCAAATTTTTGGCTTAGAAATGTGACAAAAACAAAAACAAATCCATGAATTCAAGGCTTCATGGGGTGTGTATTTGATAGAAAATAAGTCATTTTTTTGGGGTGAACTACTCCTTTAAAGTGAACTGAAGTGGTAAGAGTTATTTATATTCCCCTAAGGCTGGTTTTCAACAGTCAGAAATGTGCTAAACGCATCCATCAGCGAGGGCATATGCTCAAAAAACTTAAGCTGTATAATAAACCATGCGGGGCAAATCCAGAGGGTTCTAATTGTTTCATTAATTATCGATGAATAGATCATCAAACATTTATGCATCCTCTCATAGACCCTTTATTGGCCTGGCCTGATAAACAGAGTCCTCTATAGTAGCAACGGATGCCATTTTCTAAAAACAGAGTGCTATAGAGTCTGTCTCGGAGTGGCTCCGTTACTGATGTCTACTGTATTGTCACATTTTCCACAGATACAGTAATAAGAAAAATAAAATAAAATACACTTGAGGCAGCAGGGTGAGGGTCAATTCACTTCAATAGATTGGATGAATGGGAGAAGTTTTAAAGTAGAAAAAGGCCTTGGATTGACTGAATTTAGAGTGGAATTACCCCTAACCCTGCGAGGCAGAAGAAGATGAGCAGACACATGGGGAGCTATATTTGGAGCAAAGCAGCCTCTGGAGCTAAGAGCTAAACACCAATTATATTTCACATAGCTCTGTGATGTGCAATATTAGGAGACTGCTTGGCTCTGTCAAGCAAGTTACAGCAGAAAGCAGGTCATCATGCTCATTGTTTACCTGGGGACGATAAACCCACAGTCAGCATGCAGACCCATGCAGGATGGTGGCTAACATGGTAGTGAGTTGACTGGAAATGACTTCACACTATTATAAATGCCTACATCCAATCCTTTTCTTACTCTTAGACCAGTGGTTCTCAAACGTTTTCACGTCAAGGACCCCCAAATTGACACTTCTTAGCCCGCGGACTCCCATTTGGAAAGATAAGCCAGGGACCCCAATAAGAGAAGGTTTTTACGTCTCTCTAGCAGTGATTCTCAATCATTTTAATTTCAAGGACCCCCAGTTTCACATGCATTAGGCTACGGACCCCCATTTAATGGCATTCATACCTCTGGGACCCCAATTCATTTTGTAAAATCAATGTTAATTTAACTCTGAGAGTGCACAAATGGAACCAAATGGAACCATTTGGTTCCATTTGTACACTCTCAGAGTTGACTCATAAGGGTCCATTTGG
>NC_139939.1:30955153-31025153 GCF_963454915.1 Gymnoscopelus microlampas
GCAAAACAAATGGTCCACATAGGGGTTTAAACAAAAAACTTTAACACTTGCTGTGATTCTACTGTGATATTTTCCATATCTCTATCTATGCATGATCCATGCAGGTGTGACAGCACACAGTAGAGCAGAGATGGTTGTGTACTGTAAATAAAGGCCACAGAGCACAGAGCCCTGTCATTACGTCTGCCTGCTCTCACCAACAGCAACATGATCATCACTGTATGCATACAGGTGTCTGCACAGACACGTGCACATATACTACATGTGTGTACACACACGCACGCACGCACGCACACACACACACACACACACACACACACACACACACACACACACACACACACACACACACACACACACACACACACACACACACACACACACACACACACACACACACACACACACACCTCCTTATTCAGGCAGGGGAAGCAAACAACAACCAAAAATGACTGGCAATGACAGGCTCTGCCAGCAGCCCTGTCTCTCACTGTGACCTCGTCAGACGGCACACGGGCACACACACACGCACACGCACACACACACACACACACACACACACACACACACACACACACACACACACACACACACACACACACACACACACACACACACACACACATAAAACCAGAGGGAGACTGCAAGAATGGCAAGCAACCCGAACAAACTATCTACTTGCTAATAAGCAATCAGCAGTTCCATTCTCATTTTCTCCCCCTGCCTGTTGTTCTCTTCCCCATTACATCTGTGCTCGGTCCTGGAATCCCAAACTAGTGTGATTTGACTAATTGCATTGCCTGACACACACACACCCAGAGACAGTGTGCATGGAAATGAGCAAAACAAAACCTCAGCAAGAAAACATGCACTCTTAAGACCTGTGCTTTTTGTGTTTGCGCCCTCTCTATCTCTCTCTCTCTCTCTCACACACACACACACACACACACACACACACACACACACACACACACACACACACACACACACACACACACACACACACACACACACATAATGGTGTTTTTGCACCTGCCATCACCTTTTCGGCTCACTGCACCGGCGTACAGCCATGTATGAATCAGGCTTAATCCTCACCTAAACCTGGTGAAACTGCAGTGAATGTGGCCCACGCTAGCAACACGCACACACACACACACACACACGCACACACACACACGCACACGCACGCACACACACACACACACACACACACACGTTATTCCTCAGGAGGAGCATTTCCACTCCTCTGTCCCATACCACTGTTATTCATCTTAGATGCGCTTCAACTCCAGCGAGGATAGAGACAGGAAACGTCAATATTTGGACAGCGAGGTAGAGTGACAGCGGCCTCCGTGCACGGGGTGGGCCGGTGGGACGGTGATGAGTAAACCAGAGACCTCTCGAAGCCAAAATAGATGAAGATGCCCCCGCCATATGCGCTGATGACAGACAGAGTGATACTGTAGCTCTCTGTGTCTGAGGGGGGACAGCTTGCTTTTTTCGATGTTTGCAACAGTGGCATGTTGCCTCAGAGTGAAGTTCAATGTGGCTGCTTGCCATAACACTGCCGCCTTTGATTAATGTAATTTCTTATGAGGGCCGAGGGCCTGAATGACCAGTCATTATTGATCTGTGTTTTCCGTGCTTTTCCTCACTTGATCTCCAGTCCCTCAAATGCAGCGCTACAAGCCCACACACAGCTAATAATCTTGACACAGACACACATCGCATATAGGCCACCGGGGGAGGCCTTAGGCTGGGTTCACACTGTAAGATATCAAAGATACAAAGATACAAAGCAAAGCAGCATAATTATCTGTCTTGTGAGATATTGTTCGATTGTTGCACCAGCTTGTTGATGTCATCAAACATGCGTTGTCAAGCAAGAAAAATATATAGGAAAATAAAGCCTGGGGTTAAAAAGAACATGGACCTAGCGGACAGAAATAATGATTTCTCCCCTCATTACAAGCAGGAATTGTGTGGAGAGCAAAGGTGAGTGGCAAGGGTTAACACTTTGTCGTTTTGTAGCTCTGTAGCATAAGTTGAAGCCAGCTCAACTTGGATTTGTATCCGTTTGTATCTGCTTTTGTAGCAGCTACTGTACAAAGGTCAGATGTACTTGTATCTCCACTGGATTCCATTATAAATGAATGGTAGACTGTAGCTTTTTATCTGCCGGTGTGAACGCAGCGCTACTCAAGGACTTAACGGTGAAGAGGGAGGGCAAAGTGGAAGGCATGTTGCCTGTAGGTGTCATTTTCTTTGCTTTGTGAATGTAAAGTCGTGTTATTGGGTCACGGAGGCGACTTGCAGACATCTGTGCCTGAGACAGGACAACGAGCCCCAGAGGTTAATATGAAAGCAGACCGTTTTGGCTGGAGGCTTGGTATCGCAGATAGGCCTTTAGAGTGGCTTGGAACAGATGTTCTGTAAAGCCAGGTCCCCTGCCAGCGCGATTGGTTTTTGCATGTTATGAGCAGACAAGGACTGTTCATGTCTCACAGGGACTTGCAAAAAGACTGTCATTGCCTATTGGCTCACATATCACTTCATTAATGAATAATCAAAGCCTTGTTTGAGGGAATCTTTTTCACACTATTAAGTTTGATGCTTCAGCTCATTCTGGGCCTATAGATACCGGATGTCAGAGCAGGAAAGTCTTTGCGTTTGCTATTCTTTCATTTCAGAGCTGTCACTTCATTTGCTCGTCATTCCATTGAGGGAGCAAATCGTTGCTGTCGAGGGAAAACCTTGTATGTCCAAAACTATGACTTTTCCGGAAATGGAAAACATGACCTCTGTTCCAATGTAGTTATTAGCCACAATATCTTGTTTACTTTTCATTGGTTAAATATTAGGGATGTCCGATATTATCGGCCTCCCGATATTATCGGCCGATATTAGCATAAAATTTGATATCGGGAAAATATCGGTATCGGTTTTTGAAAAAAAAAACATTTTTTTTTTTTTTTTTTTTTTTTTTTTGCTTTTTAAATAAGTTACAGGAGTTCTTACTGTATATGGTGTGTGTGATATGAAATTTGAGCTTACCCTAATCACAATAATCCCCGCATATATCGGTATCGGTTGATATCGGTATCGGTAATTAAGAGTTGGACAATATCGGTATATCGGTTATCGGTAAAAAAGCCAATATCGGACAACCCTATTAAATATGTATAAAACTCACAGCCAGACATGGCAACCTAGCGTCCCTATATAGTGCCTTTTCAAAACGTTTACATTGTTTAATTCTATTCAAACGCATCACTGAAAATATCTTTGATTCTATTGAAAACTCATTATAGGACAGAGTTGCGGTTTCACTTAATGTTCTGTCAGGCTTAGCTCCGCCCCCAGATGCACTGCACCCCACCCCACCCCACTTCACCCACCCTCTTCCCATTTTTGCAACCGTGCTGCAGATGGGCCACGTGCTATATAACATGTTAACTATGCAATGAAATGCCCCCTTTTGAGCCATTAAATATGTGGAAGAGAATCCCAAATGCTCAGAGAAATAAATCAGCTGACTTAGTGAAACCGGCAGTCCATCTCACTTCCTCGCAAAGTTTGATAAAGACGCGCTAAGCGCTCTCTGAATTCTCACCCCACACTGACGTCAGTAACGAGAGGACCCGGGGAGACGTTCAGAATGCTGCATGTTAAATAGCTCTGACAGCCCACTGACATGGCAAAGCACCGTGCACCGCCCGCCGCTAATTCATAATCAGCCATCTAATACACCGTTGCCACGGTGATTTAATTGTCTCATTTGTCACGGCTGTTGTTCTCGGCAAAACAAACGTCCGGATAATGATCATTTCAAACATAAAGGCACGACAGTCCCCCTCAAACCGCTGCGTGCTGCATACGTCTCCGCCAAGGGTTCAAAGTCCCTCAATCTTTTCCGTTGATGAATATTTCATCCTCTCCTCTCTCTTATCTGTCACCTTTTGTTTTGCTCTCGCACACCAGCCGCCGCGTGCGATTAGGATGACGTGGGGAAATAATGAGGAAAACAGACTCTAATTTGAATCAAACTGCCTGAAAAGGGGGTTACATTGTGGAGAATTAGGCAAGCCAGTCAATCTATGACATTTTGGCTCCTGACGCAGCAGTGCCTCGCTTTTTCTTGAACCAACTCCAAATGCGTCACTTTCAGAAAAGCCACTCATCCACATTTTAAAGGTATCTGGCAATATCCAAGCCACAGCGGCGGTGTCCCTTTGATTTAGAACCACGTCAGGAGACTTATTTTCGAAAGTGTCAAGCAAGCGGTCGAGCGGGAAGCTCCGGCAGGTGTAGTTGATGATATGCCAAGTGGAAATGGTTTTCCCCTGATTTGAAATATTCCGAGCTGCACCAAAAGGGAGAGTGTGTGCCACGCCGTCCCATGAGGAATCCTTGCCTCTAACCTTCCTTTGATAATTGCTATGCAAAGGGTTCTGGAAATGAATTACTGATCAGCCGAGTGTTGCAGAGAGCTAACGTGTGGGGGAGACAGAATGAAGGATGAGACCCTGCTACAAGAGCTGAAAGAGAAGGTATATGTGCATGTTTGTGTGTGTGCGTGTGTGTGTGTGTGTGTGTGTGTGTGTGTGTGTGTGTGTGTGTGTGTGTGTGTGTGCGCGCGCGTGTGTGCGCGTGCGTGCGTGCACACTTGCATACAATGCACAAGTAGATACAGAAACACGATGCTGCACAACTGCCCTGCCTCAGAATCTTTTGCCTCACGTATGCATGGTGTGTGAAATGATGCACATTTACCAACACAAGGATCTGACATAATATCTAAGTCACGTGTCACATGCACATGCCCAGGTGCACCCGTGCACTGACGCATACACATTCACACAACAGGCTTTAGGGCAAGCTAGATGTATTCTCATCCTTTTATGCATGCGGTTACCTCACACACACAGCAGGGCATTAGTTGTCTATATGGAGGCAGTATACAGCTGGACGAATGCCAAGCCTTTCTCTCATTCTTTACAGAACATCAGTTAAGGTCCCCACAGCATCATCTCAGTGGACGACTCGCAACAAACAAACACATACGCACAACGCTCACTGAAATAGACAAAAGCTTATAAACACAGACATTAAATCAGATCATATAGCTCCACACACACCGTCTGGTTATGTTTACAAAGGCTTGTACATCTCAAGTCTCTCTCCAAAATACCAGACATGCGATATTGCCTCCCACGGAGAACAAGGCTGTTCCCTTAATGAATCCAACATGAGAAACAAATGTTCACCCTCCTTATGAACTACTATATGCCGTGGTACAGCTACCAACTGTGGAATGTCCTCGGCCGGTGCCAAAGACAACTCACGCTCTGCTAAAGGTTTTGCTATTGGTTTATACTTCGTGGCCAGCAACCTCCTCCTGCTGGCAAACCACTTGCTGCGACCAAACAAGATGTGAGGTGTCCCTGCCATGTTCCATATAAGGAAATGGGATCACCGAAAATATAGTTACGAGCCAGCCATGAAGCATAATGTCAGGGACAATTTCTGCTCCAGGTTTTTGAGCTTTCAGAGAGGATCCCTGCTGGCTCAGTGGGACCAACATGGAACTGTGTTACCAGCTGGTCCCGTGGTCATTGCGAGAGTCTGACTCATGTCCTGTGTCACCCAGCGCTCGCCTTGCCTTCCTGCCGCTCTCCACTGTGTGCTGCGGGTCAGTGGTGGAAAGTAACTAAGTACATTTACTCAAGTACTGTACTTAAGCACAATTTTTTGCTATTTTTTACTTTACTGGAGTATTTCCAATTCTCTGTACTTTTACTTCTACTCCACTACATCTCAGAGGCAAATATTGGCCTTTTACGCCACTACAATTATTTGAGTTACTCAAGTAACATTTTGAACACAGGCCTTTTACTTGTAACAGAGTATTTTTATATTGTGAATTTGTGATATATTGTTACTTTTACTTAAGTATAATATCTTGAGTACTTCTTCCACCACTGACTGTGTGTTTGCGGTCATGAAGCAGGGGGGATGCCTTGGAACGTTCCAAAGCTCCACCTGAGCTGTTCCTCTTCGGATAGTATTTGATTACACCCAGGTGGAAGGCTTCCAAGTTGAAATGCCTCGGTAAATGACCCTGCTAATACAAATTTCACCCCGAATTTTTCTTATTGATGAAAAAGACATAGTCTTGGATTTCATCCAGCGCCGCATTCTCCAGCCCTGCAATAGTTTTGACCTTCCCGGCTCATTTCATCAGCGAGGGTAAAATGGCTACTACTAGCATCACATATCAAATTTGATTTGGTTCATTAAAAGTGTCAAACGCCATAGAGTCCAATCAGGACCATTCACTATCCTACAACACCTAACTAATCGGCCCCATTAGTATTCCCGGTGCTTATATGGTATTTGGCAGGCTCGTGTCTAGACAGAGGTCTAACATGGGTCTGCGGTGGAACGATCTCTGCAGAGGAAAAGGGCAATTCAATATGGAATAAGATTTTGTGTTGCCTCGAATTTTGGTCGGACTCCACCTTGATCAATAAACAGGTGCTAACCTTATGGAATTTGTAAAAGAACATAGGTGAGATCCCATGCCTTGTCTTAAACAAATGCCACAACGTAAAGGCCCAAAATTGAAATATGGGGCAAAGCAAAGCAAAGCAAAGCAAAGTTTGTTGTTTACCCAGGGTGTCGGACTAAGTACGAAACTTGTTTCCAGCCGGACCCTGCATGGAAGCCTTGCTCAAGGGCTATTCAGCGGTGATTCATGATTGATGTGATGAATTGGGGAATCGAACTAGGGACCTTCCGGTATCAAGGCCGCCCCTCTGACCACTAGGCCACCGCTGCCACAAAGGAAAGTAGACAGTGTGTGATTTTGTGTGATTTTGTGTGCGTGCGTGCGTGCGTGCGTGCGTGCGTGCATGCGTGTGTGCTTGCGCATGTATGTGCACGCTTACACGTGCATACACAGGCTTCTGATTTTATCTTTGAATGTGGCTTTGGTGCTCATATTAGAACTGAAATCCAGATGTTCTGACGTTCGGAGAAATAATACAAAGAAAATCATACAAACTGATTGGAACAAATGCACGTCATTATAGTATCATTCATTTAGCTTCCAACCCCTTTTGTCTCCGGTTGACTGAATCTATTGATTAGTGCCAGCAAAGACCCACTCATTCTGCCTCACGCTGCCTCCCTGGAAGTCACTGTCCTTTCAGCACCACAGGCCATGTGAGACAACACGAGTCAACACGAGAGAACGAGGGAGACAAAGAGAAAGCAGAGAGATAGAGATGGGCAGATATGATTCCCCGATTCCCTGAATATTTCTCCCCTTCACCCTGGTGTGAAATACAATCAACACCTCTGCTCTGCTGCTCAGCATTCATGGCAGCCAGCCGGTGATCCGAGCCCCAGCCCCCAACCACTCCGCACATTCTCAAATTAAGGAAATTAAAAGTCACCGGTCCGCACCGACAATCCGGCATTATCCCGTTCACAAACATGCCACTGAAGCGAGGGGAGGAATGGAATGACAGAGTAATTATACGGTGCAAGGCACTCACCAGCCGAGTGACCCCGGTTGGTGGCGTCGTGGTCACTGTCGCCCTGTTCGCTGTCGCCGTGCCCACTGTCTTTGGAACTGACAATGTCCGCTTCTTGGAAAGCCGAGCTGAAAATAGAGCAAAAAAAAGTGGAACGGAGAGAGAGAGAGAGAGAGAGAGCGGCAGAGACAGTTGACAGAAAACAAACAAAGTAAATAAATAAAAATAAGCAGGGGATTGGTGAATAGGGTCAGGTGGAAAGAAGAGAAAGAGGTAGGTAGCACGAGGCAGGTGGGAAGGGAGCGGAAGAGACAGGTGTCAGAAAACAAACCAAAAAGTAAATAAATAAATAAATAAGCGGGGGATTGGTGAATAGGGTCAGATGGAGAGAAGAGAAAGAGGCAGGTAGAAAAGGGGGGATGGGAGAGAGAGAGAAATCGAGGAAGGGAAGAAGATAAGAGGGAAAGGTGTTGGCATATTATGGTGATGGCAGGGGAGGGGAGAAATGGATATGGGGGGGGGGAGAGAGAGAGAGAGAGAGAGAGAGAGAGAGAGAGAGAGAGAGAGAGAGAGAGAGAGAGAGAGAGAGAGAGGACATGTTAATATGTTCACAGTGGCCATCAAGTGTCTAAATTGGATGTTACACTTGACATGTAATGAAATCCAGCATCATGACTTTAATAGGCACCGCACTGTCAGTTACAGGCCTGGGGCCAAATTAAGGGTGAATATTATGATATATTGTGGATGATGCTGCCTCTCCGAGCCACAATGAATGATGCAGAATATATGGGAATCATGTCCCTGAGTGGAATATTGGATGTTATGGATCTTCGATTAGGCTCGCCTGCATGTCTGCAGCAAATATTGGATGTTATGGGTATTATCTCAAAATGATTGGCTATGAGGCTTATAGGATATTGCACAGGTCAATACTACAACTGTCCACAATGCAGAACAACCAGTGTTGGAAAGTAACCAAGTAACATTTTACTCAAGTACTGTACTTAAGTACATTTTTGAGGTACTTTTACTTTACTGGAGTATTTCCAGTTTTCTGTACTCTTACTTCTACTCTACTACATCTCAGAGACAAATATTGTACTTTTACTCCACTGCAATTATTTGAAAGCTTTAGTTACTAGTTACTTTGTACATTTGGATTACTATCACAAAACATACATTAACCACTTCAGCCGTATATAGATTTTGGCTATTTGAAAAAAGCTGATCTACTAGCACACAATGCGTCGCGACACATTGTGAGCTTGTAGATCGGCTTTTTTCAAAATATTTGTATACATTTCAAAACGTGTGAAACAGGACATTCTGCATAATGAGTACTTTCTACATTTGGTACTTTAAGTACATTTTGATACCCATACTAGTTAATTAATAATAGTAACTTTACTCAAGTAAATTTTGATTACCGGACTTTTACTTGTGTTTCTACATTGCAATATTGATACTTTTACTTAAGTAAAAATAATGTGAGTACTTTCCCCACCACTGATAACCAGTGCAGGGTTAAGTTATGTGTGTCCTTACCTGTTGACGCGTCTCGGTCTGTCCACCAGATAGCTGAGCTCTCGCTGGTGTTTTGTCTAGAAAAACAAAACGTATTTCTTAGTGCGGTAATAATCACTTTTAAATGGATGAATAAGAGCAACATAAAAACTAAAAGAAGTGATTATCTGTAGTAATACAACGTAACGTAACGTTTAAACATCCATAACACAATAATGATTAAAGCTCAAAATGATAAAAGGTTTGACATGACGTGGTGTCTAGTAGAAAGATAATCCCAATAGGCTACTGAATTGGTTCTCAAACGTTTTGATGTGAAGGACATCTGAAAATATGTGTTGTGCTAGGGGGACCCCCATACAAGGTTCTTGTTGTTAAAATGTTCAGAAATATTCAAAAATCTTTCAAATTATTACAAGGTTTTTGAAAATAGCTCACAAAGTTCACAACCCGTTGCATTGGTTATAGGTTTAAAGCGGATAAACTGATTATGATGCCATATAAACTACTTTAGCTGGAGACCCCCTGCAACCCCTTCAAGGACCCCTGGGGGTCCCTGGTCCCCAGTTTGAGATTGGAAGCCACTGGGCTACAAGGCTACTGCGTGGGATACATGTAAAGAAAGAAAGAGTGGCATGACGCAGGCGGATTGACTCAGTAGCCTGTACATGTATCCAATTGAGTGAGTGGGGGATGGCAGGCGAGAGCAGGAGAGAGTGGGTTAGGAGGCGATTGAATGCGTAAATGATTGAGCCGCTCGCCACTGAAACTGAACAACCTTTGTTCGCGGTGCTGCCGTGCAAGGCCGTGCGCGGCATACTTAACGCGCAGGCATGCCAATACTGCCTAACTAACTGGCCGGGTGGATTTGCCTGCCTCTAATCACCCGGCAACAGCAAAGTTCAAGTCCACAGCCACCAGAGCAGCAGGCGTATGTACAGTCAATATGGGTATATATTTTGCACCAGGCTAATGAATGTAAGACATGCAACATGCCACAAAGCTATAATTCAGTGACGGACCAAAAACCAAGAACATCATCAACCCCCAGTCAAATGTACTAGGCCTACATGCCAAACGACCTGCTCATCACTGACGTGTATAAAGAATGGGCCCATACGATTGTGTTAGGCCTATGGTCTTTAGATGGCTCATAAACTGAATATGAATCACTATATAGGCCATGTTTCTATATATTGGTATAGCCACATGCAGCCACATCCCTTCCAAAGAATCAGGTATATTACATTGAATAAATTAAGAAATAACTTGAAAAAATAGACAGCAATATAAAAAGGTGACATCCTTCATTTTACAAGACTACAGTAGGCTACCATTACAGGAACACTCGCCACTCTTTGCCACCACAATATTTTGTTATTTTGTATAATATTCTGGCATTTCAGACAATATATATATATGTGTGTGTGTGTGTGCGTGTGTGCGTGTGTGCGTGTGCGTGTGTGTGTGTGTGTGTGTGTGTTTATTTATTTATTTTCCCTCCAGATGTACAGGTATAGGGTTCTACATTTCATAAACAAATTAATATTTAACTCAGCAGTCCATAGTTATTTCACATGCAAGTAATCCTTTTTGCACACGATATAGTTCCAAACAGTCAGTTATGCACAAAAATAAATGATTCATCAACTGACATCAATCCATTTACATATGCATGATGGCAAACGAGCGTTACTGAATTAATAGTGTTGCTGGCCAGAAACTGATGCTGCTCTACAGGTTTTCGCACATCATTAGGCATGACAGAGTATAGAGGGAAAATGCTTCACATGGGCGATATATGTATAATAACCATGTCATTACAGTGGTTCTTAACCAGTGGTCCGGGGACCACCAGTGGTCCATGAGGGGGTTCCAGGTGGTCCCCAGCTAAATGATGGAAGGTTGGTAACCAAATGGACCCTAATTAGATGTAGAGTTGGTGACCAAATGGACCTTTATAGATCTGTAACTCTTGGGAGTGTAAAATGAAACCAAATGGACCCTTACGGGTCCATTTGGTTTCATTTTACGCTCTCAAGAGTTAAATTATTGTTAAATATCTGCATTACTTAATTAAATAATTGTTATTTTGATCAACATTGGCCTGTTTATCTCTCCTAATGGTACCACATCAACACAGCATGGAATTGTGGACAAAATCGTATCCAATGATAACAGAATATTCAAAGTTTTGGTTCTGACTTCTGAGAGGCTAAATCTCATCAAATGGTAAATAAAGAATGGACCTTGACATGAAAAGGGTTGAAAAACCACTGCTCTAAAACCATTATCTTTGTAATTAAACCAATTAGAACCAACAGCTTTTTACTCTCCTGCCTCCTTGTAGGCTATACATTTGACACATAGAAAAAGTGCCCCAAGGGCACTGAAGCTGATGGCCTCTCTCAGGCCTCTCTTACCTCATTAGATAGAATGCTGCCATTGGATATGATGTCCGGCTGCTGGTCACTGTAGCCTGTGACTATGGCGCCACAGGGGTTGGTGTGCTCCGTGTCGGTGCTGCGGGACGGGCTGCACGGCTTGAGGAACATCAGGTCCGTCTTGGCGGACTCAGGCGTCAGACACACCTGGTAGCAGTAGGAGTTCTGGGTCTGGTGGTGGTGCGAGCCGAACCCTCCCCCCACCCCGCCGACCCCAGACTCCTCCACGGGCACCTGCCCCACGGGGCCGACCCCCGACGTCACGTTGGTGCTCTGGACCAGCATGATGTCCGATTTGCTCAGCTTCTTCTGCTTGCGGCCGCGCGCCCCTCGACTGCAACACGCGCTGCAGCACAGGCAGCAGTCGCCGGACATCAGACATGTGTACAGGTTGAGCTTTTTGTCCTTCTGGCAGCGCACGGCCAGCACGATCATGGCCAGGAGGAAGATGAAAGAGACGGAGCCCAGGGCGATGATGAGGATGAGAGTGAGGTCCAGGGAGGTCTCCTTGGTCTTGGAGGTCGACCCGCCGCGGTCCCCGCTGCGGCCCTCCACCACGCTGTCCACTAGAACGACGCTGACGCTGGCCGAGGACGAGAGGGGCGGCTGGCCGTGGTCCCTCACCTCGATCAGCAGGTCGTAGAAGCCCTGGGGGTCGCGTTTGGGGGAGACCCTCCTGGCAGTCCTCAGTTCCCCCGTCCTCCAGTCCATGCGGAACATTCCCATCTCGTTGCCGCGCAGGATGCTGTAGGACAGCCGTGCGTTCTCGCCGTCGTCGGCGTCCATCGCTACGACGCGCGTCACGAGGTAGCCGGGCTCCGCGGAGCGCGGCAGGTGTTCCTTTGCTGTGCCATTTTTACCGATAGGAGCGATCACAGTGGGAGCGTTGTCGTTTTGGTCCACGATGATGACGTTAACAGTGGTGTTGGAGAAGAGCTCTGGGTCGCCTGAGTCCTTAGCCTGCACCATAAAACTAAACTCTTTCAGCTGCTCGTAGTCAAAGGAGCGCAGCGCGTAAAGGTAGCCAGTGTCCTGGTTTATTGACACATACGTGTCCACGGACATGCCCTGTATATCACACTCCAATATGGAATAGGTAATAAGCGCATTCGGCCCCACGTCGGGATCCAGCGCGCTCACGGCGTGGATGAAAGCACCGGGCACGTTGTTTTCGGTCACGTACACGTCGTAAACATCCTGAGTGAAGCGGGGCGCGTTGTCGTTCTCGTCCGAGACGTGCACTTTGATGGACTTGCTGGTGGCGAGCGAGGGCTGCCCCTTATCCTTCGCCACCACGGTGATCGTGTACGAGTCCGTGCTCTCCCTGTCCAGCGGCCCGTCCGTCACTATGGTGTAATAGTTCTTAAACGACGACTTGAGCTTGAATGGAACGTCTCCCAATATCTCGCAGCTCATCTGGCCGTTATCGGCCGAGTCCCGGTCGGAGACGCTGAACAGCGCGATCACGTTGCCCGGGGCGTCCTGCTCACTCACCGACTCGGTCACCGTGCTGAAGCCTATCTCCGGCGTGTTGTCGTTCACGTCGACGAGCTTCACCAGCACCTTGCAGTGCGCAGGCACCGCGTTGGCCCCCAGGTCCTTCGCCTGGACGTATATCTGGTGCGTATTACTCTCCTCGTAGTCCACCTCGCCCGCCACCTCGATCCTGCCCGTCCTCGCGTCGATGCTGAACAAGTCCTTTATCCTCGGGGTGTTGTGGCTGCTAAAAGAATACACGATCTCTCCGTTCTGACCCTCGTCGACGTCCGTGGCGTTTAGCTGGATAACCAGCGTCCCCACGGGGGAGTTTTCTGGCAGGTTTATCGAGTACACGGACTGGTCGAAGGTAGGCGCGTTGTCGTTCGAATCCAAAACTTTGACGACCAGCAGAGCCGTGCCGGTCCGCTGCGGGATGCCCCCGTCCACCGCGGTCAGCACGTAGCGGTGCACCGCCTGCTGCTCCCGGTCCAGCGGCTTCTCCAGCACCAGCTCGGCGAACTTGTTCCCGTCGCTCTGCGTCTGAACGTCCAGGTAAAAGTAATTATTGTTCGTGATCGCGTAGGTGCCGAGCGCGTTCGTGCCCACGTCGGGGTCGAAGGCGTTCTCCACCGGGAAGCGCGTCCCGGGAATGGCGCTCTCCGATATCTCCACGGAAATGTCCGTCTCGGGGAAGCTGGGCGGGTTGTCGTTAATATCCAGGACCTCGATTTCCACCCGAAAGAGCTCGAGTGGGTTCTCCAGGAACACCTCCAAGTGCAGCAGGCACGGGGTGGTCTGCTTGCATATCTCCTCCCGGTCGATTTTCTCCTTGACGAGGAGCGCGCCGTTCTCCAGGTTCACCTCGAGATACGGCGACCGTGAGCTCGGCACCGTCTGGAAGCGACGGGCAGAAAGTTTTGTGATGTCGAGCCCCAGATCCTCCGCGATATTCCCCACGACGGAGCCGGGCTCCTGTTCCTCTGGAACGGAATAGTGTAGCTGGGAAACAGCCCCATTCAGGATGGAGAGCAGGATGACTAACCGAATCATCTCCCCTCTCTCAAAAGTGCACTTGGTAAAAAATGAAACGAAATAGTATTATTCCTTTTTATCACCAGCAATGAGCATCACTGTCCTCTCTGCCCGTAAAAAGGCAACGGAGTAAACAGCAGCAACAACAAGGCTGCCCAAATCTGAAAATCCTCTCCTGCGCGTTAAGTCACTGGGACACTGAGCCGCTTCAGTCGTGAGAAGCACAGCCATTTGATCCCAGCTTCTCTCTTTTTAATCAATTCTGCCCCGGTGTGTGAGTTTTGGCGTCAGGGCAAACATTGGTGGTTATTATAGAGCCCAGATGCACAACACTCCTTGTGTGCACTGACAAGACGCTCCCTTCACACATAAAGTCACAAGCAAAAATAGGAAATCCCACACGAGTAGAAAAAAGAGAAAAAGGAAAAAAGTCCCATAAAAAGCACCACGAAAGACGCAATAAAACTTCTCAAATGCAATGAAGAATAAACACTGACAAATAACACCGACTTTTCTCTCTCTATCCCTATCCGTGATAGCATGTAATCACTGCGCCTAAGCGCTCAAAGAGGATGATGTTCTCAGCTCGGCTTCTGTAAGGCGAGTGTGGGGAGCGGGGATGGTTTTGCGCACAGAGCCTTTCCCCACCAGCCAATGGTATCCACATTCACCGGGTGCGATGGCACCTGATTGGGGCTCCGCGATGCCAGCCAGGGTGCACATCGGGCCCTTGTAATAATACAACCAGTAAAGCGCCGCTGCGCTCCCTCTCTCCTCTTTTTTTATCCCCCTCTCATCCAACCACAGCCTCAGTTATAGGAGGGAAATTAAATGTTTTACACATCTAGTGAATAAAAAAGGAGAATAAAAGTCGAACAGTGGGCGACAGTTAAGCACTGGGCAGAGCACAGCTGCAGTTAATATATCCCAAAGTAAATGATATCCGAGTGGAAGCTGATGCTAGAGGTCATATTGCAGAGAAATGCATATTGTTGATGATGATTTTCATCAATATGATGAAGCGGCCAACTGATGTCCTGAAACTGAATGACCTCCATGAAGTAAAGTAGCGAAATAATGTTTAATGTCCCTCATCCAATTATTTCTGCAGTTTGCTGTGGAACCATTGCATGATGAGTAAGAGAATGAACTAAAGATGCCCAGAGCCAAAGACCACCATGTGAATGGGCTGCGCAAGTTTAAAGGCAGCTAGTGACGCAATAGCCTACAGCGCCATGCATGACCATTCAGTTCACCCCCCCCCCCTCTCTCTCTCTCTCTCTCTTTCTTTCTCTCTCTCTTTCTTTCTCTCTCTCTCTCTCCCCCCTCTCTCTCTCCCTCCCTCTCTCTCTCTCCCCCCTCACTTTTTCTCCCCCCCCCCCTCTCTCTCTCTCTCTCTCTCTCTCTCTCTCTCTCTCTCTCTCTCTCCCATAACAACACAAATGGAAGGAATAAACCATGCTTTATTTTTAAACCATTAATTGGCATCGCCTTGTTTGGAAGCGAATATCATTATAATGTGACTACAGGATCACACTTGAGTTACTTTAAATCAGTGCAACGAAGTGGCATACATTAGTGCCTACCGTGTTGCTAATAGCCTCGAGCCTATTAGTTATCCTGTCTTCACGTTTTCATCATTAACCCTCTCAGATGCCGACCTTAACTTTAATGCAATTGCATCATGCACTAATTGAATTCATAAGGCAGAAATTAATATGCTAATTAAATGGTTATAACGGAGATGAAAATGGTGGCGTAGCCTACTTGCGAATCATTTGGAGGATGATGACAAATACATGAAAAGGAGTGTAAATGGGGCCAATTAGCATATCCTATGTCTCTATATATTCCCAATGTCGGGGTAATATACATGTGCGCGACAATAGTGGCCATATATAATGCAAACAGACGCGCCTATTGTGAAGTGGATTAAACAGGGGGCGATGTGTGATTATGTGTCTCATCATACAAGTCACGGGGAAACAAAGAGGGGACGTTAGATCAATTTTCATCCATGTCTGAGCGGGATCTGTGTGACTGAATGGAGCTGACACTCTGCTGCAGAGCGCTGCCCTGAGACTGAGAGAAGCACCCCTCTCCTCTCCTCTCCTCTGTGAGCCTTCCAGAGACCGACGTCGCCCCCTTGCGAGTGGCAACGGTACTCGAGGTTCCAAGAAGCAGCGCGTACATGTAGGGCTATAGCTATTGACAGTGGTCGTGTAAAGTAACTAAGTACATTTACTCAAGTACTGTACTTAAGAACAATTTTGAGGTATTTATTTTACTTTTGTGGAGTATTTCCAATTTTCAATGCTTTTACTTCTACTCCACTACATCTCAGAAGCAAATATTGTAGGCCTAATTTTACTCCACTACAATAGAAAACATACAGTAACCACTTTAGCCCTATTTTATACATAGGCTATTTGAAAATAGCCGATCTACAATCATCATAACGCGTCGCGAGGTGACGCGTTGTGACCTTGTAGATCTGCAATTTTCAAACATTTTAGTACTTTTACTTTTGGTACTTGAAGTATATTTTGATACCACTGTTTGATAACACTTTTGTACTTTTACTCAAGTAACATCTTGAACCACAGGCCTTTCACTTTCCCAGAGTATTTTTATATTGTGGTATTGCTATACTTTTACTTAAGTAAGTAAAATATCTGAGTACTTTTTCCACCACTGGCTATTGAGCCTTTGCCATTTGACGAGTAAGGTCAAGGAGAAAGGGAGAAATGTGATCCAAGGTGTGTGGTTTTAAGACTCTATTATTCATTAAGAAACATGTCAGTGGTTATTATCTCTTATGATGTGACACCATGTATAATTTAGTGGTTCTGAAATGATAAATGGGGACATCATGATTTGACAAATGGTATCGTAACTAGTCTCTGTGTGACGAACTGACATGTTGAGGACAGTGTGTAGGGAAGCTGATGATGGGGGTTCAGCGTGCGCATTAATATTTAATTTTATGAACAAAAAAGGCAATTAAGACATCATTAAGAGTGTTTAGTACCATGGGGAGATACACCTCAAGTGTGTTGCTGCACCCTGGCCTGCCATTTATTGAGCTAATGGTTTAAGAATGCACTTCAGTGTCTGCAGTGAGGCCAGGGGAGTTAGGTGGCATCAATGTAAAACTGAAGGACTGTGTGGAGGGCAGCTGGTATTGATGTTCATCTTAAAACCTTGACCTAAAAAAAAAGGAAGTATTAAGTAATATTATCAAGGGTATGGTTGGAATATAGCATAACTTTGAAAGAACTGAAACACAGAACATTGAGAAGATTGTATCTATCATCTATCTATCTATCTATCTATCTATCTATCTATCTATCTATCTATCTGTCTGTCTGTCTGTCTGTCTGTCTGTCTGTCTGTCTGTCTGTCTGTCTGTCTGTCTGTCTGTCTGTCTGTCTGTCTGTCTGTCTGTCTGTCTGTCTATCTATCTTTTTGAGTGGTGCCACTGCCAACCACTCCTACATTTGACTTTGTCTGTGTGTCCCTATGTCCGTCCGTACGTCCGTCCGTATGATTGGTCAAGCTTCACGTGACACGTGACAATATGTTGTCACGTGTCACGTGACAACATATTGTTGCTGATTGCAACACAATGATGCAACCAGTTACACTTTCAAAGGCACCACTCTCTTCACACTGGGTGTGATTTTTATTTTATAAGAACGAAATCCCATGTTCAGTCCATATTCCAGTGTTTGTGGGTTGTGGACCAACGTGTGTGTGGGCTCTACTATTGCTTAATTTATATTCCGTCGTACGGCGGTGTTGTTGCATTGAAAATACCAGATCTACAAGCTCACAACGGGTGAGCGATGCGACTCTCTGTGAGCTTGTCGTTCGGCTAATTCCGGGCACGCGACCATTGAATGACGAAGTAGAAATCCGACCTATAACTGCATCAGACAGTGAGCGTATATACACTGTACAATGTTGTGCAGTGATGAGCACAGGGAGATAGCGTATAGAATGGATGGCCGTGGCCTCAGCCCAGTGTGCGTGTGTGTGTGTGTGTGTGTGTGTGTGTGTGTGTGTGTGTGTGTGTGTGTGTGTGTGTGTGTGTGTGTGTGTGTGTGTGTGTGTGTGTGTGTGTGTGTGTGTGAGCGCGCGCGTGTGATATCAGTGTCTGCCCCAGACAGCTGCAGGGTGACTCCCTGACCTGACGACCATTACTCAGCCTGATGGATGGAGGGTGAGGATAGGGAGGGGTGCAGCGTAAGGGTAGAGGGGAGGAGAGTGGACAATGGACTGTAGGGAGGGGGGGGGGGGCATGGGACGGACGCTGAGAAAGTGGATGGAGAGGATGGGAGGAGGAGGAGGAATGGGACTCCACGCATTGGGGGGCGTGCCGTCATATGATTCTAAACGTATTACGGTCATGACATCAAAAACGCTGTTAGGGCGTTAAGTGTCTTGCTGTGGGACACGTTAATAAGCAGACATGGGCGGGCAGGGAGGCCAACTGGTGACATTGTGATTATCAGGCAGCCTCTGCACCCACTCAGCCACGGCTGCGATGATAATAATGAACTTCACTTGTGAGGTAGTATGACAATGATGATTAAAAAATAATAATTATAATAATGATGATGATGATAATGATGACTTTATTTACGTTTATGTAGCTAGCATGATCACAGGTTAACAAAGAAAGGTCCACTCAAAAACTAATTTGCTGATTACAATATCAAACTTCAATCTCAATTTCATCAAAGTTCAGGATCTAAAATGTGCAGTTGTCTATCTAAACATCGAATAACCTAAAACACAAATATAACATCTGAAATCCACTATCACGTCTGTACATAGTGGGATTTTGTATCTCTCTGTTTGGCATCTTGGGATGTCCAGTGTGTTTGGAGGGGAGGGGGGGGTCCAGATACAGCCAATTTCTGAAGTTGGACTTTTAATCAGCTTCCTGGCAAAGTGGAGACACAGTTGAGTGAGCCTCTCTGCTAGGGTGCACAATGCGAGGGTGCGGAGAACCTCTGTGTAACCCACCTCTGGCCAAGTTTTGCAAGCCTGTTTCTGAACTCATGATGATGATGATGATGATGATGATGATGATGATGACCATGCTTCTTATACATCAAAGCTGATAACATTGAAATATTACATTTGACAACCAACACAATATTGCATTGATATTGCATATTTGTATTTGATTTGACTCTGTGCCTTCCTACCATTTGATTTCCTTTCCTCTCTATGATATTCTTTCTTTCTCTATTCTAACTAATTAATGACTAAAATAATTTCACCCAATTCGTGTGATGTGACAATAAAGTTGATTCTGATTCTGAAATAGTGTGCAAGACACAAACACAAGTAGACAGCAACATTGTGTCAAACTTGAAAACTCCACTACAACAGCAACAACAAAAGGCAGAGAATGAAGGCTGAGTTATGCTTGGTTGTACATCGTACCGAAATAGCCAATCTACAAGCTCAGATGTAGACTGTCTATTTTCGGATGTTGTCGTCGTTGTTGATGATGATGATGATGATGATGATGATGATGATGATGATGATAACAACAACAGTAATAAGTATCCGGTTTACCTGATTATTCCAAGTGAAACTAAATTCATGGGAATTTCTCTTGTTGGAGAAATAGATGGACCTGTCTCCTGCTTGCAGAGCAATACGTACACAGTATAGGTACTGTAGTAGGCTACCTATGATGATGAGAGTAGAAAAGGTGACACCAACAAGAGATGGAGGCGAAGATGAGGAGGACAGACACAGTGTGTAAATCAGTATGGGATCCTAACAGAGTGCACTACTATAGCATTGCCCATTACATAACCAGAGGAGAGTCAGTATACAACTCCCGTCTCCTCATGGCACACCCTCCAAACATTTCATAGACTGTCAGAGAGCGAGCGGAAGAGAGAGGAAGCTATTCTGAGAGGGGGAGAGCAAAAACACTCATTTTCAGCCACACGCTACGAATATACCATCTCTCTAAAAACAGCTCAATAAGCAATCTGTATCTGCCTCAGCTTGGCCCGTGGCTCTGATGTGCTCTGCTCAGCGTCTGTTTGGTTATGCAGTGATTGCCTCCCCTCTCTGCCCTCCTTACTCCCTGCCTGGCCCCCCCCAGCTTATACTGGCCTCAGCATACACAAAACTGCATTTCTGAAGGTCCCCAGACAATAGAGCAATCTACGTGCTTATATTCTTCTTAGCTGGAACTGATCTGTTCTCTGTCTAATGCACTGGCCTTTCCTCCGAGGTTAGGTGGGACCCCCCTCCGGCATTCCCATCCCCCACCATGATATTCCTCGTCCTCCCACTCACACTCCCGCTCTCTCTCTCTCTCTCTCTCTCTCTCTCTCTCTCTCTCTCTCTCTCTCTCTCTCTCTCTCTCTCTCTCTCTCTCTCTCTCTCTCTCTCTCTCTCTCTCTCTCTCTCTCTCTCTCTCTCTCTCTCTCTCTCTCTCTCTCTCTCTTAGTGGTTGAAAGCTTTAATCCAGTGAATATGGATGCAGGAACACACAAGTGTACACATACAGATCCAAATACACACAGATGTGTGTGTGTGCACAGTGAAATCCGGAGTGTTAATTCAACGGCGCATCGTTACACTCGCACAGTTCAGTTGACACTTGTTTTTCGTTTTAGCTGTGCACATGCAAGCACATTTAGGCTTATGTGAACATGTGCACGCACGCACACACGCAAGCAAGCACGCACGCACACACGCAGGCGCGCACGCACACGCACACGCACACACACACACACACACACACACACACACACACACACACACACACACACACACACACACACACACACACACACACACACACACACACACACACACACACACACACACACGCGCGCACACGCACACACCCACCCCCCAGTGTGATTGACAGAAGAGAGATAGGGAGAGAGATCCCCTTATTTTCAGAGTCAAGGGAAAATAGTTGAAAGCTGCAGACAGGGGAATGGTTTCCATCAAATCCCCTTTTAAAAATGGATGAGTGGTCTAAATGACTCTAGAGGCCATGGGCTCCATTTCATCCCCCCATCTGAAAATACATGTTTTTGTTCAATATCCACCACCTGGTCACAACTCCCTTCCCTCCGGCAGTTTTCTCATGTGGTTGGCATAATAAGTCGTGATCAATCCATCTCTTCGGTCCCATATAACAATTAAGCCCTTTATACTTTGTCATAGGTGTCGTGAGCTTGTAGATCTGCTATTGTCAACATTTCTGAAAAAATATCCTCGCTGCTATGTTAACTACAAAACTTTGCTCTCTACATGGACGGGAAAAATGACACATTATTTGAGTTAACAAGGCGTCAGGCTATGTGGGTAATGCTTTAAGCACTGAAGGAGTTAGGCAAAGTATGAATGCCATTTCAGATATCTGTGGTGGATATTTTTCCTCTTTCCTCTGGGCTTCCTTTTTTTGTAATGTTTGAGCACCACTTTGTTGATCCAGTGTAGCATTCAAAGTTCATGACATTGAATTGGTTCTGCAAGGATGTGCTGCTTGTAATGCAGTCTATCCCCAAACCTCATAATCACCAAGGTACAGCTTGCTTCTTTGCCGCATTAAAGCCTCAAAACTCCTGGCACTCAATTAGGGCCCGCAGTGTGTGTCAACGAAGCGAGTACAGTTTGCTTGCTGATATTATGGCTAATTAGCTCGACTCAGCTCCCCCAAGACGGAGAGCGAGACACTGAGGTATTGTTGTGGTTTCAGTGACGTTCCAGGCAGAATCTCTTAAGTCTTTACTGCATAATCCTCTCCATAACAGTGCTTTAGTCGTACAAAATGGAAATGGTCTACAGGGCTGAAATATGGGAAATGTCTCTCTGAGATGTTGGCAAACTGACGTGGTTGGATTTCAGTCGTCCTAATACTCTATCTGTTCCTGCCTGTACTGAGACAATGGGGGTTTCTGTGAAGCATTCTGGTGAAGTCTTGGAGCCAAATGAAGCATCTATGACTGTAGTCTACTTGACAACCATAATGGTACTGTATACGCTTTCATCTTCAAAGTTCAGCTGACTTAAAGGCACAAGGGAGAGTTCCTATGTGACAATGCCATGTAGGCCTATAGATACAGTGTGAGGAGTTTAATCTATACACTTTTTTAGATGTTTTTGTGGGGCTTTGATGCCTTTATTGAGGAGATGGGGAGAGAGATGGGGAGTGACACGCAGCAAAGGCTGTCGGGATCGGGACTCGAACCCGCGCCACTTTAGAGCCTCGGTGCCTGGACTGGTGCCTAATCTATACACTTTTGAGTATTGATTAGAACCCTACTCCTAACCTCCCCAGACCCCCCCGTCCATTTGGAATTGAATAAACTAAAAGAGAGAAGACAATCTTGCAGGTGACCAGGGGAGAACGGCGTCATCTACAGAATCTTGGCTTACACCCTGTCACTTCTCCTTGGTTCCTCATATCCTTGTCAAAACATTGGAGGAGGAAATATGAGGGTGGGTAGCTCTAATCTGCTCTGCTGGCACATTGGACAAGGACAGGGAGAGAGTGAGCGAGAGAGAGAGAGAGAGAGAGAGAGAGAGAGAGAGAGAGAGAGAGAGAGAGAGAGAGAGAGAGAGAGAGAGAGAGAGAGAGAGAGAGAGAGAGAGAGATTTATATTTGACACCTGTGATCATTATTTGTTGAACACTAAGCAGCAGGAACAGAAAATACAAGACTGTATCACAGTAGGTCGATGTCAAATTAATTATATAGTATATTTATGTAACCGAGGTGAGAAAAATAGATTAAATATGTAAAATCTACCCACACTAATGTCTCTCTCCTGAAAAAAGGACGGTAAAGGCCTGCACCACTTTGGTAGAGGTTTGGGATGTGTTACCTTGCCATGATGGAACTCTAAAGGTGGTCAAGAAATACACAATAATTGCTCCATTGATTAGAAATGGATTATTCAAAATTTGCTCCTCATTGACTCATTGTACAGTGAAAAGGCTCAGGAGGAGCTCTTTTAGCCCATAAACGAACACAAACAAAGTTGATTCTGACAATGTAGAACGTCACCAAACTCTGAATTCTATTCTATTTTAATAATAATAATAATAAAAATGTCAACTTCCTTTTGACTTTGCTTTTTTTATTAGGAATAAAAACCGGACTGGATCCACAGATCTGGATCCGGATCTTCAAATAGTAAAATCAACAGGAAGTTGACATTTTTATATGTATAAAGAAAAAGAATAAAAAAAACAAAAACAAATAGTGCCCGGTTTGGTGATGTTCTTTATTGTCAGAATCAACTTTGTATGCATTCGTTTATGGGCTAAAAGAGCTCATTGAGCCTCTTCTTTTATCAATGTCTAATCAATGGAGCAATTATGTTTTGGCAAGGTAACTACACAACCCAAACCTCTATCAAAGTGGTCTAGCCCAACATTGATTGTGACCTTTTCCTTGTCCTTTTCAAAGCACATTTCTCATCTCTCCGAGGCAGCCTACTGATCATTTTCACCAAGTTAAATTAAAGTATGCCAATCTGCTCACAATGTTGACCTTGACCTTAATTGTGACCTTGACCTGTGACCTATTGTGCTAACAGTCTGACACAGATGACAGGCACACACACAGACAATAACAATATTCCAAAAACCCTGACAGACATTCCTGCAAGCAGAGTAATTAGCTCAAATACATTAAAAAAACACACACACAAAAACAGATGAATTAGAACATCAAGTTCAAACTGCAAACACGATCTTTCATCGAGATTGTTAAGCTGAAATCAACATTTAAATGCACCATTTTAAAATAATGTGTGTAGTCTAAATTGGGCACATTTACATTAAGAATGCTGCGTAATCACTCACTGGCTGCAATTACAGAGAAGAGCTGGACAGAGACACCTGGCTAGGGTGAACAAAAGATTAAAACGCTAAGCATTATTCATATAGGCAGTGGTGGAAAAATGTACTCAGATATTTTACTTACTGTAAGTAAAAACGCAATACCACAATATAAAAATACTCTGTTACAAGTAAAAGGCCTGTGTTCAAAATGTTACTTGAGTAAAAGTACAAAAGTATTGTCATCAAAATATACTTAAAGTACAAAAAGTAAAAGTACTGAAATGTTAGAAAATAGAAGATCTACCAGCTCACAACACGTCGTGAGCTTGTAGATCGGCTATTTTCAAATAGCCTAGGTATAAAATAGGGCTGAAGTAGTTAATGTGTGTTTTATAATATAATAATAAAGTACAGTACTTGAGTAAATGTACTTTGTTATAGTTGTGCAGCTGCAGCAGCCACACATGCAGCAGATAATCAATCCCCTCCTCCCGACCATAAAGCATGTGAATGTGAGTCAACTGGCCCTGTTGTGACTTGTTCCTGACTCAGAATAACCGTGATCCGACATCACTCGAAAGCACAATTATACCCATACTTGAATTATTTGTATTTGTGTGATAAGATACTGTATCGTTATTGTAATAATACAATAACGATACAGTGTTTAACCCATATATACAAGCTCATAGCGCAGCACAGAGTGCCGCTCTATGAGCTTGTAGATCTGCTATTTAAAAAAAAGTTTGAGAACCACTGAACAGCAACATTACAATCAAAACAAGACTGTTACGATTTAGAAGACATTTGTAGAATCCCCAGAAGCAAAGATTTGAGTTAAAAATGTTCACGTTAAAAAACGTATATATTGAATATATTATATTCAAAGATTTGCAACATTTTTCAAGATTAGAAAAAAAAGAATAGCAGATCTACAAGCTCGTAGTGCGGTCAGAAAACCTGACCTATTTTTGAATAGCCCAAAGTATAAAATAATGGTCATAGCTAAAAAATAATCTAAAATAACACAGTATGCGTTCCCAGGCCTAAAACTATAAGGCCCAAATTATAGAAATCCAATTTACTTGATAGAGGTACATAGAAAGTCAACCATTAACTCCAGCCAGCCATGGCAAGAAAAGAAGAGAAAAAACAGAACAGACAAATCATTAAACTCAGGATGGGCTGTGCACAGACATTCGAGAGGGCAGGTGCCCTAAATAGGCACACCCAAAATAGTCTATTCAAGATCACAACTAGAGCTACAAGTGATTTCTTCTCTCATTTATAATATAGGCTATGGCATCATGTTTAAGTTGCATCACAGCCCCACTTTCAGGGCAACCTAAGCACATTTTATGCATTTCATAGAAAGTGCATAGCAAACCTTAATTGACACAGTCTTTCTGTTTTGAACCACAGATGCGGTTCCCACCACTATTCTTCCTCGATGACCACAGCTCTGCCCCCCTCCTTTATCTCCCTTCGTCTGGCCTGTCTACCTTTGCCACAGAACTGCCACCATCTACCACTGGCCTTCTTTCTTCTGCCACTCTTACTCTCCATGGGAGACCAGACTGTGTGGCCCAATCTCAACGTCCCTGAGCACTGAACCCTCACAGACTTTAATTAATGTCACCTGGCTGCATGCTTGTTCAGCCTAAATTGGCGAGTGCAAGAGGGTGCAAGGGCTCCAAATGTAATACATATGAAGGACGGTACGGCACTTTGTGACATCACGTTACCGTGACAATGGCAGTTGTTACTATCAACAATAGAGATAAAAGTGAGGCTCATAGTCCATACATAATTAATTGCATGCCATCAGGATAAACAACTAAACAATGGCCGGCTATGAATCACATGTGAGCTTTGTGTTGCTAATTGCATGTAAACGCGCGGGGCTTCGTCTGTCATCCCGCTGTTTTTAACATCACAACGCAATGAATTGTGGGCTATATTGCCTCAAGCAAAGTCTGCAGCGACGTGGAGTTATGGAAAGTGTGCATACGGGGCACAAAATGTCAGCGAGGGAGCCTTCATGTACACGGATGGATTTCACTGTGGGACAGCTCTGAGCCCTTGCAGAGTTATCAGGAACGATCATCAACATCCGCGAGTGTGGACATGGAGACGGGGCCTCTGTTTTTAACCCATTTAGACCGGGAAAGAATCTGTGTCATTTTTAGATTTCTTCGACTATTAAAAAATGGCAGATATACAAGCTCATAGCGTGGCACTCGGTGAGCTTGTAGATCTACTATTTTCAAAAAATCGTGAAAAGTTGTGCAAATATTTGCATATATATTTTTGAAAGCGGACATTTGTAACTCAAATCTACAAGCTCATAGCGCGGCGCTATGAGCTTGTATATCTGCTATTTTTGAATAGTCAAAGAAATTTAAAAAATGACAGAGACGCGTTCCCGGGTTTAATGGGTTAATTGACTTGATTTGTCAGCACTTTAGTGACAATGATACAAATCTGCCAAAATCCTTGGCTGAGCTGAGAGCTAGTGTGTGAATGCCCGAGGCAAAAAAAAAGCACTTTTGGATGGAACCTTACAGAGCAGAACCACACAGACGGTTTCATTCGCAGTTCAGGCTTAGGTGGCAAGCAAATAAGCAATGCATCACTATAAGATGCTCAAAAAAAGTGAGACGGTTGCAGGCCAGAGGTGTCAGTACGTTTGAATTCTTTGCTGACATGGAAGTACTGATTGGAGGTCAACATGATTTCCAGTCATAGGTATATACTGCTATTGGTCAGGGAAAGAATAGGCACTTAGAAGAAGGGATATTTCAACAGTTCTCCCATACCACATCAGCCATCTCGGCAGCATTTATCAACCACCATCGGCACTGCGACCATCTGTCATCTCCAGAACTGCCAACTTCCACTGGACCCTTACAAGAAAATTCCACCCTCTGTGTAATAACATTTTTTGGTGTTACAATTTTCACAAAACTTTGTCAACTTCTTCTTCAGTTAGCAATTTTCTTCGTTCCCCATGATGCCTTTCAACAATCCGTCTAATCATGGTCATGGTGATGGCAGCAACCTTGATTGATTGATAGTGGGTGTAAAAATTGGCCTCATTAACAAACCTGTGGCCTATTTATACAGGCCTATGGAAATATCGCTTTTTGTCACAGGTCTGTTAATCTTCAACAGTATTGATAGTCATTGACAATCAGCTGACACGTGGCACTGGTTTTTGGTCATCTCCTTCACCTTGAAGCACAGTCCCCAGGGTCAGTCCTGACTGAGTCATTTGCCTGAAAGATTGCCGCTTGAAGTCCAGGATTTGCAACAATGGGTCATGACAGACAGCCCTGTATTAAAGTCACAAACATTTCATAATACTCCAGCAGCATACAGTGGCAGTAAGGTCACCTAGGAGAAGGTAACAGGGTTGTTGTCCCAGCAGCTGTGTCTCGAGAAAGAATCCAGGACACTGTGGCCACCATTCTTGATGCCCAAGGACATTACACAGTGTCCATTGCTTTACGGATTATATTAAAAGGACAGGTAGGTTATTTGCATCTAGCTTTTGAGTATTACTCTTTAATTTTATGTGTAATGTTTATGTTTATTTATATATTGTAAATGCTTAACTTATTATTGTTTACTTCATTAGGTATTTGTAATTAGGCTGCACCGTTGTTTTGTACTAAAAACTAAAAGGTATTTTAGTGTAAATTCTTTTCTGAGATCACATCCAGGTTCATCCAGATGCCTAGTGCACTTTGTTTTACAGTCATGAACATTGTGAATTGCTAATTCCCCAATGGACAGTGAGTTTCAGCTTGAGGGTGAAGCTGAAGCTACTGTATACTTAATAGTTGCATGCCGGTATTGCACAACAGAAATAGCTGTTTCGGTGCACAACACAGACCGTGCAACTAAGTATAAATTATGCTTTAGGTCCGGTAGGAGACAGTACTGTTAGCATAGACATATTTTTTACCACATCATATTATTCAACTAGATTACATTGATACAAAGCAGAGGTGTCCAAATGTAGATTGTATTTCAATTATCCAAAGGGGCAGAGCTTTGGGAATGGCTGGGCTCTCCGTGCCCATCACATCGATGTTTAGTTTGACTTTAGGACTACATGCAGTGCGCAGGTAGCTTCAAAAATTGTGGTTTGTACAGTAGCCTAGTACTTGAAATTGAATTTGTACTTGTACGAGTACTTAAACCGATTGGGCCGCCGTGGCAATTTCTCTAAACTTTCTAGCAATTGCTAATTTACAGTAGTCCTATTATTGCTAATTTTACTAGTAAGAGACCACACCTTTGCTCAACAAATGTTATTGAACGAAATGGGATGGATGTGGATTGGATGGGGAACCCAAGGTAGGGCAAGACTCAGGGTGGGGGTGTAGTCTCGGGAGCGGTCGTCTCTGCTCCGACACTGCCCCGCGTGGGTTCCTAGAGCATTGGTTCTCAAAGTGGGGTCCGGAGACCCCCAGGGGTACTTGAGGGGGTTCCAGGGGGTCCCCAGCTAAATGATGGATAGGAACCAAATGGACCCTTATGGGTCTGTAACTCTGAGAGTGTCCAAATGGAACCAAATGGACCCGTTAGGGTCCATTTGGACACTCTCAGAGTTAAATTAACATTGATTTTACAATATAAATTGGGGTCCAAGAGAAATAAATGCCATTAAATGGGGGTCTGTAGCCTAATGCATGTCAAATTGGGGGTCCTTGAAATAAAAATGGTTGAGAATCACAGCTAGAGCCATAAAAATCGTCTCTTACGGGGGGTCCCTGGCATATCTTTTAAAATGGGGGTCCGCGGGCTAATAAGTGCCAATTTGGGGGTCCTTGACATGTAAAAGTTTGAGAACCACTGTCCTAGAGAAACTAGAGAAAGGAGAAAGAGAGAAAATTGAGGAGAAGGAGGTGGTTGGGGTGGAGGGGGAATGTTCGAGACCACGGAAGTAGTCAGAAAGTAAGTGACATATCGCAGGTGTATTTATACTGTGGTGATTGCAACAGGGATTGGCTGTTGATAAGGGAAGGTATTGTTGATAAGCTGATAGTGAACAGGGAGTGGCCGTGATAAACAGAGGGTGGTCTCTACTCCTGAACATGCTTTGAACACAACTTCATTAGTTGATGAAAATGGCATGGTCGCTGTCCGTGGTGCTGAACCCTTACTCTCAAATGCTTTGAATTTGTGGGAGAAAAATGTAGTCTTGTTAAACCCAGTTACGAGCACGTATTATTTTTTAAGCGATATAATGTCAAGCTTTAAAGGTAGCATTATTTAGCACCATGCAACAGTGTCAGTAGGTATAGCGCTTTTCTGAACCTGGCTTGTCCACCGCGCACGGGACTGTGTAATACAACATCCTGTACTCTGACACCCAGCCTGGTGTTGAACCTGTTCTGTCACTGTATCCAATTACCTTATGTATTCAGTATCGAACAAATGGCCCTTTTCATGACTGAAATGAACACTTGAAGCTTCTGTACATGTATAGAACATGAGAACATGTGTGCTCTAAATATTTTATGACCTAAATGTATCATAGACAAAACCTGACCGATTACAAACATGATGAATTTGCAGGTAAGGCATGCACATTGTCTGATACACAAACAGCTTTGAATCTGGACCGCAGCACTGTGAGTCGATCAGTGGTGGCAAAAGGACTCAAATGTTTTACTTAAGTAAAAGTATCAATACTGTAATGTAGAAGTACTCCGTTACAAGTAAAAGTCCGGAATTCAAAATGTACTTGAGTAAAAGTACAAAAGTATTGGTATCAAAATATACGTAAACGACCAGTAGAAAATACTCATTATGCATTATGCAAGTTTTCAAATGTATACAAATCTTTAGAAAATAGCCGATCTACAAGCTCACAATGCGTCGCATCGCGACGCATTGTGAGCTTGTAGATCGGCTATTTTCAAATGGCCGAAATGTATAAGGTTGAAGTGGTTAATGTATGTTTTGTAATAATAATAAAAGAGTAACTAAAGTTTTCAAATAATTGTAGTGGAGTAAAAGTACAATATTTGCCTCTGAGGTGTAGTGGAGTATAAGATAACAAATTATTGAAAATTGGAAATACTCCAATAAAGTACAAATACCTCAAAATTGTACTTAAGTACAGTACTTAAGTAAATGTTCTTAGTTATTTTCCACCACTGGAGTCGATTGCCTGTTTTTTTTTGTGAGGTCCTGGTAGTTCATGGAGTTCATACAGCCAAGTATTTATCTTTATAAATATGAACAAGCATCTGTTTGTATCAAATCAAGTAACACCACATACATACTTAGTTACATACTTATGTAAAATATGTGATTGTCATTGCAGTCTTTTCAGCTCAATTTAGCTGACATTTGCATTAGTGAAGTAATGATCCAATTGTCCAAGTCAAGCGCTAATTTAGTTTCTTGGCAGCTCGCCAAAGGAGGCTATAATTCGCTAGGCCAGCTACATAGTTTGGTAGTTTCTCTGGTGTTCTTTGGTGATTTGCTTACGCAGATCAATACAGTATGCCATTACTCCAATAAACAAAGAACATCATTATTATTTCCTTTTTTATGTGATGTGTAGGCTAGTTACAGTACAAGTACTGTATAATCAGTAAACTTTAATGTTTCAGTTAAAGTACATCAACCGATATTGACTTTGTTGAGCTAATCCTCCATACGTGCTGTCCATGTCAATTACACAGACATTTTGTACTGACATTCTTGCATCCTACCATTGACGTAACGTGGCTAGCAGCTGTTATTCCTGTTTCGACTGAGTTTCCTCATTACTGCCATAAAGCAGTACACTTCCCATAAAATTGTATACCTGGGGACATAAAATGAACTGATTGAATGCAACACAGTCTAAACCAATTTCCGTTTGTCATATTTTTTTAACAAATGTTTATGCTATCCAAATGAATTTGAGGATGATATCATCATATAAAAAAATAATTAAGTGAAGGATGTGTCTCTTTCCTTGGCAGTTGGTTGGAGCCCAACTTCGGGTCAAATCAGTTAAAGGGGCAGCTCAGGTGGCACACATTTCGGTACAAATGGTCAGTGCAGCCCGTCTAGATCAATAAAGGACTTGAGGTCTGGCTTTTCGCAGGGACAAGGACAGTCCCTCATGGCATGCACTTCGTGATGGAGGCACAAATCACTCCAAGGTCCAGTAGTAAACCCACATACTTGGGCTTCGTGTTGGGTAAAGGAATACTCATTGGGCTGTACAGTTAAACCTGCGTGAAGGAGGCAGACAGACAATAGAGTATTTTGGAAATGCTGCACATAGTCTTCTCAAGAGCTTTTTCCTTCAGGCTATCAGAGCCCTGAACAATGACTAAACTGCCGGGTCAGCTGTCTTTAATCTGTAAATCTCTCTCACCAACACAGAGCACACACACAGTATTTTTATTTTTCCACATTTTGGAACAATGTCTTTGCACATATCCTCTTGGGAGTCTCAGAAACGCTAACAGTTCAGCACATGATATTTCAGGCTAATTTGCATGATATAACAGCCTCCCTCTGCTGCATGTATGTATTTTCTCTATATCCCAGTTTGCTTTCATTCTCCCATTTATATTCTGTATATTCTATGTTCTGTATATATATCCCTCTGGGTGCATCACTATAGTTATATATCCTACGTTACTAACCCAGACGAGATGCAATTCCAATTCTAAATGGTCTGTATAAATTGATACTGTTTTGCTTATGTTCTACACTTGACACACTGATGCACTGAAACACTTTATACACTTGAATTGCACTTACACTGCTCAATACCATGTGCATAACCTTAAATACAAATTAATATTATTATATAATATATTATATCTTATGTTTTGTATCATGTATTGATGTCATATACATTTTGTTAGCACAGGCTGGTGGAGCATTCCATACCAACCTTTCACTGCATATTTGCCATGTTGGTATGGCAAATACATCGTCTTGAATCTTGAATCTATTGAGGCTGTAAGTAATGTTGTATGCAGCTGACAAGGACTCTGTGCTCTCTGAAGGCCTTTACACACGAGGTGCCACCGAGGGGCATCTGCGCCTGATAACCAGTCATAGTAGTTTGTGCAATGAGTCATGCACAGTTGGCTGTAGTCAGGCATTAAGCCTTATGTATACCATATAAATAGCAGACAATTTTTGGCTATTTTTGAGAGCGACATCGTGGGCTTCTCAATCCTATTGTGGTCTGGAGGGACGTAGACACACACACGCGCAAGCACGGGTGAAAACATATTTATCTCTCGCCCTTGCTACTTTTTTATCTAAATATCATGCAAATGGATACACATGATCTTTGTAGTCATGTGATCAAGACGGATCGGTCAGATTGTTCATAATCCATCCTGATTGGCTAAGATTGGCATCTAAAGTTTGCAGGAGTGGCCCGTTTGGAACAACGCCTCAAATCATAAACGCAGCGTTCGATTGCTGTGAAACGTTGCACGCACATTCCCACTATGTTGAGGAACAAATGCCACCCTTTTCACATTGCCCTATTATAGCACCACCAGGGGGACGATTTTTTCATCACGCATATCGGTACACATTATCTCTATGGTCATGTGATCAAGGCGGATCTGTCCGATTTTTTCCTATTCCATCCTGATTGGCGGATTCTGAACATTGCTGGTCCACAATAACCTACCTGACCTGGCGGAGACCTGTGCTCCGAGGAGCACTTTCTTCTAGTTTATATTAAATCTGTCTTAACCTTTTCTATCACAGTCTAGCATGGCCAAACCACTGTGAATGTGTGACACTGACAGTACCTTGAAACTATTTCAGGGTTGCCACTGAGATCACAGGTTATGCCTTACCTCCCATAGAATCAAACCACCTACAGTAAGATGGATCACTGCCAAATCCCCAATCATCATATCGGACCCCTCCCACCCTGCCAGTTCCCATTTGTCCCCTTTTTTCTGGGAAAAGATTCAACTACCATACCAGAAACTAAAAGCTTTCATAGTAGCACTCATCCTGAGGCAGTCAGTGCTATTAACTCTTGTCAGTTACACTTTGACTTTCTGTACTTTTACCACAACTGTGGTGATACTATATGGTGCTACTGAGCTCTTATTTCTCTGATCTATTCACATTTATTGTATTCATTTAAAGATAAAGTTCACCAATGTTCAGCCTACTATCAATCACATTGTTCTGATGTGAGATCAATAATACAGTGTGGCAAAAATACTCTATATCTTCTGTGTGTTTCTCTGCGAAGTATTGACGTTGTGAAATGATGGTGTCAAACGCATCGTTTCACATCCTCAGACGTACATTCCACACAGAATAAGTTCACTACACATGTTTTTGTGGCTATAATGTAGTGACCCTGGAAACATAATTTAATTTAATATTCATTGAAATCATTATTATAAGTAATTTAATTTGATGTCATGTTGAACAGTGGACAGTTTCAGAAAGTGGGTGATATTTTCTATTGATCTATTGATAATGTATAGGGCTGAAGTGGTTTATGTATGTTTTGTAATAATAATCAAAATATATAAAGTAAGTTTCAAATAATTGTAGTGGAGTAAAAGTACAATATTTGCCTCTGAGATGTAGTGGAGTAGAAGTAAAAGTACTGAAAATTGGAAATACTATAGTAAAGTTAAAATACCTCAAAATTGTACTTAAGTACAGTACTTGAGTACATGTACTTAGCGACTTTTCTTTACACCACTGGTTAGGGAGTCAGTGTGTTGCTCAAGGACACTTCGAGACTAACCTACAGGGGGAGCCGGGAAGCGAACTGCATGGGAACCGAACTGGGAACTGTCTGTTTCCCAAGAGGCCTGAGCCTCTGTCACCTTATACAAATCCACAGAGCGGCAATCATCATTCGTCCTATAGGTTCTCACGAAGGTTACAAAAGAGACCTCGGATATTATAGAGTCACAGGGATGCAGCATTGTTGCAAAAAATGTGCAACAAAACATTAGCCCTTGAGCCCCCAACCTTAATACACTCAGAGAACTAACAACAAAGGACAGTGTGTGTATTTATTCAGCACAACCCAAACCTCTACACAAAAATAAAGAAATAGCCAGGGTTTTACTTTATATAAGTCTGCAGTACCACCGTTGGCACGCTTGTTGGAGCTCATATAAATCTACAGAAAATGTTACTTACAGTCTCTGTCTGTAGTGATGTAAAGGGTATACTCCCTGAAAAAGAAGAGAAAGAAACTAACAAACAAACAAAATAACACACATTCAGGTCCGACGTTTCCCTCTGCACAGCGTATTTGCACCTTCATGTGTATGTTTGTACTTGTAGATATATGTTGAGAAGTTCCAATGAAACTTTCCTTATGTTGGCATGGCAATAAAGACCTTGAACCTTCTCCTATATTTCCTCAGCCATCTTTTTAGCTATAGTTACCATCTCTTGCAAAGGCCTTTAACCACTTAAACCCCATGTTGTTGAGCGTAGTCCCTCAGGGCTCTATAGTGACTTTTCTATTTTTGCTCTACATTAAATACCTATGGTCAAGCTAACAACGCGGTGTTAGCTTGTCGATCGGCTATTTTCTGTGAAAGGTTTCCCAGAATACGGATGCTGGGGTTGAAGTGGTTCAGACTATTGTAAGTCATAAGGACTGTCCCCTGGGATGGCTGTCTGTTATTATCAGTGGTGGAAAGTAAGTACATGTACTTAAGTACTGTACTTAAGTACAATTTTAAGTTACTTTTTACTTTACTAGAGTATTTCCAATTTTCAATACTTTTACTTCTACTCCACTATACATCTCAGAGGCAAATATTGTACTTTTACTCCACTACAATTATTTGACAACTTTAGTTACTAGTTACTTTGTAGATTACTGTATTATAAAACATACATTAACCACTTTAGCCCTATGCATAGGCTATTTGAAAATAGCCAATGGCGACGCGTTGTGAGCTTGTAGATCTGCTATTTTCCAACATTACTACTTTTACTTTTGGCACTTTAAGTATATTTTGAAGCCAAAACTTTTGTACTTTTGCTCAAATAACATTTTGAACACCGGCCTTTTACTTGTAACAGAGTATCTTTATATTGTGGTATTGCTACTTTTACTGAAGTAAAATATCTGAGTACTTCTTCCACCACTGGTTATTATCAACGTGGTCATTTCATGTTTAGCCCATATGGATTCAGTTCGTTGCATTGACTCTGTCACGTCCATACTGTAGCAACAGAGGCACTCCTTGCCTTACCACTGAGATAGAAAACTAAACACACAGTCTGTTCAAGGGCCATCTAGTCGCTCAACCGTTTGTCAGATTTAGCTCGGTATCATCTCCATCTTCTAATTTTGGAACGATGGCTCTGATCCAGAGAGGGTCCTGCTGAGACACAAAGGTTATCACCTGGAGGTGGAAGCTCCCTGTCAGGTTGAGACCCTGGTGATGATTCCATTTCCTCTGGGCTGCCTTGCTCCAAGCTCCCACTGTCAGCTTCTTGCAGTGCAGTGGTGGCAAGTCACCTAGTATATTTTAAACGTTGTGGTACTTTTACTGTACTTGAGTTTCCATTTTGTGATACTCCACTACATGATCTCGGCGGCAAATATTTGAAAACTTTAGCTGTTAGTTGCTTTGTAGATTTTGATTATTAATACAAAACATAACAGCCTGTAAACCACTTAAACCATAGTTAATACTGTGGAAAATGTTGAGTTTGTAGATGTGCTATTCTCGAAATTGTTTCATTTCTCAATTTTTGCGTTGGCTATTAAAAAATGGCCAATATACAAGCTCACAGCACGTCACTTTGTGCTGCGCTGCGAGCTCGTACATCTGCTATTTTTTTAACATTTAAATTTTTTAAAAACTATCTACCTGACTCTGGAAAACTTTTACCGCTGTACCATTGAAAGTACCCTGACCTACTGCATCACAGCTTGGTATGGAAATTGTACAGCGGAATTCAATGCAGAGGGTGGTGAAAACTGCTCAGCATATCATAGGCTCATCATTACCATCAATCGAGTCTATCTACAAGCCACACTGTCAGTCTGAGGCCCTTAGTATCATCAAGGATGCCTCAATAGACTGTTCCGCCCCCTCCGCTCACAGAGACGAAAGGACTACAGATGTCTCAAGAACAGCTTTCCCCCACAGTTATTATTTTGTTGAACTCTTAACCCAATCTCCCCCCCCCCCTCCTATACTTCCTCAGCCATCTTTTTAGCTATATAGTTACCATCTCTTGTAAAGGCCTTTAAAGGTTTCATGACGTTCAGTTTTACCACACATTAACAGTATTTGTTAATGTCCCCCCCCGGACAAATGAACTCCTCACTGGACACACACTGATTTTTTTTTTTTACTGTTTTTATTAGTACATATTTGCTGCTATTATGCATTGTGTCGCTCCTTTTGCACTGGATTGATGCCATCAAGTACATTCCGTTGTACACTTGTGTTCAATGTCAAAATAAAATCATCCATCCATCCATCCATCCATCCATCCATGCTTTTTCCAGTGCCAATGAAAATAAAACATCCCACCATGACCACCAACTGTAGTATTAAAAGTATATGGAGCACCACAAAAGTTGTAGCAACCACAGAAGGTTGAAGAGTTTTATTAACAATGATGCAATGGTATGGTAACAAAACATGCAGTCCCAGGAAAGTTAAACAAAACAAACTTAGAGCATAATATTAACTGAAATCAATAAATACAGTAACTGAAATAACACCACAGCCTCACGGCAATTTGTTGCCAACTCGTAAACCTATACAAAAAACAGAATGATATCTTGCCCCAATGCAACATAAACCATACCAACTCCACAGGTGAAGTCAGGGCTAAATTAACGAGGTCTAAGGACAAAGTAAAATACAACGTTGTTATTGTGTCTGATGATAAGTCACTAAACCGCTAACAAGCATCACTAGATGTTTCAAGGAAGGGTCCGCCTCCCCTCGTTATGTTAACACTGCCCATGCACCGCCTAAATAGAGGAATGCATTCCAAACCCCCGCACGTCCTTTCACTCTGGCACCGATGATGCATAGATGACTCACCAGCAGCACTGTAAGTAACAAGACTAAAGCCCCTTTCCCAACGGACAAAAAAATCCTCTAACACCCGCAGTCAAATCTGCCTTTTGTCTTTGGTGGGAAAGGACACAATTGGCAAATGACTCTGCAGTAGTCTTTATTATTTATTGGCTCCAGCTCTCATCGGCAATGATGGAAACATGACACCCTGGCAGACATAGGTTACACATTTATTTTTTTCTGGCACAATGCTACGAGAGAGCTTCTCCTGTTTTGAGGGGAAGTGGATATAAGAGCATGTGAGCTACAGCGCGAGTATTTCACTAGCATTTACACTTACAAATTGAAACGTGCGAACCATAACAAATATAATAATCTTTTCAACCGAAAGTAAAAGAGAATTCATTTAATAACTACTATTTTTTGTAATGAGAACATCCACACCCCTGCCTTTTCATAAGGACAAGCAATCCCAAAACTATTGTCATCGGTTTGAATAGCTGTAATCACATATTGCCTCTAGACAGCATGTGCCTCCCGATAGAGAGGAAGACCGAGAGAGGCGGAAAGCGAATGTGTGGGGAGAGAGAGGAGAAGGGGGGGGGGGGAGAAGAGAGATGCTTGAGAGCTTCTGGCACTTCGCTGGCCAACACACGATCTCATTAGCAAACGTACCAAGGATAAGTAATGACCACACCATGAAAACGTGCATAGATTAAGTTAGGTCGCGAAATACATAACATATTTACTGCCAATACTTACATTTGCTACGTTTCCCCAGTATGTATATTACATATTCAAAAATGTCAAACGTATGTATGTGTTTGAAGTGACATTTTCTCATGGCAATAAAAATAAAGCTCAGACTTTGAATTGAATTAGGATGTGCGGCCGCGAGGGAGCGTGAATGAATGGGCGTGCGCAGCCGTTCTCACAGGCCGCCCACGGACGATCCGGTCGCGCACGTGAAAAAAAAAAGGTCTGTCTGAGTGCATCCTCATAAATGCATTGCCGGCCGCTGTGGCCAGGTTTGGCGAGAACAGTCGCCATACACACACACACACACACACACACACACACACACACACACACACACAGTAGCGCGCGCTACTATATGTTTTCAACTCAAGGTCCCTTGGGAACAGATCTGGGGTGCGTTCGGAAATTGCGCACCGGAGCACACTCGCCTATTAGTTTGTATAGACAGGTTTCCTGTTAGTAAACATTGAGAGGAATATGACCGCGCAGCTGCGGGGGGAAGCCTATGGGTGCGTTTGGAGATTACGCACCGGAGCACACTCGCCTATTAGTTTGTATTGGCCAGTGCGCTCACTGCCGCTCAGGGCTGTATTTTCGAACGCGCCTTCCACCCCCAGGCATGCGCAGATTGCGCATTCTGCTCTGTGATGACGTCGCTCGGAAACCCGTCTATTGGCCAGTGCGCTCAGTGCTGTATTTCCGAACGCACCCGAAGTGAATGAGGGCTTTGCTAATGAATGGCCCTGCAGCCAGTTTCCTACAGCACAGCACACCCAACCAGGCACAGACACGTACACACACACACACGCACACTTCTCCAGAGGGTTCGGTCCATGCAACACAAAAGACACAGTGAAGGCATTCACAAAAGACAACAATAGAGACATCATTTAAATGGTCAAAGGTCTTGACCTACAGTAACATAATGTAAGTGTCACTATTGTATTGTGGGTGGTTCATGTTCATGGAGACTGCCCTTTGAGTTTGACCCTGAGACATGCACCTTTGAAGCCTTACAGGTCAGTAATACAACGTGTTAGAGACACGGGGTCAACTGATTTGGAAAGCTCTTGACCTCTACTATAATACCTGTGTGAATAGGGGGAACACATAAGTGCACCCGCTTACACCTCAGAAAACTAAAATCTGTCCAAACAGAACCCCCCTTTCTCTGTCTCTCAATTCAATTAATTTCAAATAGCTTTATTGGCATGAACGTAAACAGTTACAATATTGCCAAGTAGAACTTTCTCTATATATACCTTTCTCTGTCTGTCTGTCTGTCTGTCTGTCTGTCTGTCTGTCCGTGTGCGGCCGGTGAGAATGGCTGCACACGACTATTAATGCATGTTCATGTGCGGCTGCACGTCACAATTCAATTCAAAGGAGTTTTTATTTTTATTATTCAAAACGTCACTTTAAACACTTAAAGGGAAAGACCACTCATTTTCGACATTGAACTATGAGTAAATGAGTGGTTTTCCCCTTTAAGTTAACATACATACATTTTAAATATATAATACTAATATACATATTGGGGAAACGTAACAAATGTAAGTATTGGCTGTAAATATGTTTCGTATTTCGCAATCTAACTTAATCTATGCACATTTTCATGGTGGGGTTATTACTTAATTCATTGACGTTTTGCAGTTGAGACCAGGTCACCGCTGCCCTGGCACATTGATGTTGTACGTGACTCACCCCCCAAATATAAGAAGAAGCAGAACGGAAAACTCTTCTACTGGCAGTATTGGCAAAAAAGAGCAAAGAAGTGTCAATCATTTTCTTAGAGATTATTCTTTCTATACATTTTTTTGTTAATCGAATAATTAGTAAAAAAATATATATATATCAGTGAATTGAATATAATCCACCAAATCAATTAGCCTGATTAACAACTAAAGCCCTATCATATCGTAAAACCATTTTGCACAAAAGTAGCAAAAACCGCAATGCGTCTCAATGCGATGCATGAGCTCTTAGGTCTGCTATTTTAAAACAAAATTCAAAGTAAAAAAGGAAGATTAAAACTTCCCCCACAGAATTGTTTTTATTCAAATCGATAATGGATTATTTTTTAATACTCAATTACATCGGCTAGTTCAATCAAACACCAGAATCTCAGTTTCAAAGAGAGAACAGAAGATGATGAAACAGGGATGACACACTGTAGTTTTGGTTGGCTGAGTGGGATGAAGGGAGGGGGAGGGAAAGACGTGGAGAAGCTTGGTAGGGCTTAATAATGATATCGTCACACCCGGGTAGAAAAATATGTCCAAAACTGTTACTTTTCAGTAAATGGAAAAAAAGAACATGCGTTCCAATGGATCCAATGTAGTTATTTAGTCACACACTGTTGTTTCACTGGTTAAACATAAAAAAAAACACAGGGAAACTTGACCACTTTCAACATTTTGACCCATACATAAGCTCTGCTATTTGCGTTACTTTTGTGCGACACACTCGTACTATATGATGAAGTTGGGCATTCATTTATCAAAACAAAACAGTTGAAATATGGAGATACAATGTTTCTGGGCAACAGTGACGATGTGCTACATCACATGACAGTGTCGTGCGACGATCTACAAGCTCAAATCGTTGTGAGCTTGTGCAATGCCAATTTTAAGTATCTAAGTATAAAACCTTAAGGCAAAGGGAAGCAATGTGTAGGAGGGATAAGGAATTAAGTGAACCCCCCTTCCCCACACGCATGTACGCGCACGCGCACGCACACACACACACACACACACACACTTGGAGGCCTTAGCTAATGGCACCGCAGTAATTGGGATGGCATATGGATAGTGAGCTTGTGTTGTTTTCAATTAAGTGGAATTGGCAATGCACGTAAATGCATTAGATGGTACGCATGTGCACCCGCTGAAACAGTGCCTTTGCAATGCTGATGTCACAGTAAACGTACCGGGGCAATTGCTTTTTGCCTCACTGCCTGTAGTAGTCAGTCTAAATGTTTATGTATATGTGCAGATGAGCACACCTGCGTGCCTCTGTGCGCGTGCACGTGTGTGTGTGTGTGTGTGTGTGTGTGTGTGTGTGTGTGTGTGTGTGTGTGTGTGTGTGTGTGTGTGTGTGTGTGTGTGTGTGTGTGTATGTGTGTGTGTGTGTGTGTGTGCCTGCCTGCCTGCCTGCCTGCCTGCCTGCCTGACTGCCTGTGTGCGCACGCGCGCGCGCGTGTGTGTGTGTGTGTGTGTGTGTGTGTGAGTGTGCGATTATCACAAGAGTAACAATCAACAAGGGGGCAATCCATCAGCTGTCAGCCCCACTGTGAAGTTTTAATTAATTACATGGACGGAGACAAGGTCAGTGCTGCACACCACGCCGGTTTACCAGTCCCCCCTCTCTACAGGAGATCAATAGGACTTTATACGCATCTGTAGACTTCTTCACAGAGTTATTAAGGAACTGGGACCGGGCCCATTGTGTGCCTCCACCATGCTCTCCGTCTGAGTGAGCGGGAGGAAGAGATGTCGAGTCGGTTTGTTTAGGTGTCACAGTTGGAGGGAGTGTGAATGGGACTTAATGGAGCTAATGGAATCCGGAAAGTGGGAGTGTAAGAAAAGCAGACGGACAAGGTAAGGAGATGTACATAGAGGTGGGCTAATGTAGTGCGGCACAGCCTGGGAGTCGACTTGTTTGGGAAGTATAGCTGTAGGATTTCACATCAACGTCGGCAGACTTGAGAAACCCGTGGCAACACGCGCCAGTGGATTACATCAGTGGTTTATCAAGGACGCCCAAACTGATACATTTTTGAACGCTGAACCCCATTTGAAAAAGATAAGAGGAGAATATTTCCACCTGCCACGCTTATTTTGTGCTCGTCATTATAGGTGGAAAATATTACAAGAAAAACATCTGATGCATTCCTCAATAAAAGTTTCTTTTAAACTATGTAAGCAATTTGATCAAATATTTTCACAGACAAAATAATTGGTGGCAAGCAAACTGACACTGTGGGGGCCAACCCAGGGCACAGCCAGGACAGGAAAGAAGCGCACCACCTATGTAGATACAGTAGTATCCAAAGCGCTTTACATAGATTGTGCATTACATTCACCCATACACACAAACATTCATACACCGATGGCAGAGGAAACCATGCAAGGCACCAAGCTGCTCATCGGGAGCAATTAGGGATTCAGCGTCTTGTTCAAGGACACTTGGACACTAACTCTGGAGGAGCCCGGGATCGAACTGGAAACCTCACGGCTTCCATCCGGTCGCTCTACCGGCCACTCTACCCCCGAGCCACTGCCGCCCCTGACGACAACAACACTGCAGAACTCAAGACCCTGATGCTAGACAGGAGGGTTTGGAGGGCAGCGATTCACAGGGACGTGCACAGATAGACTCTAGGTGGCGCTAGAGCACCTGCCCTTTGCCCTCTTGACCAAAAGTTTTTTTCAGTTTACAGCAGGGGTCTTCAACAGGGGGTCCGGGACCCCTAGGGGGTCCTCAGAGTTACTACAGGGGGTCCGCCAATTCTTTATGTGATATGATTTTTCTTTTTACCATAACCACTCGAAACCTAGCATCCCTTTTCTGAGGAGAACTTTAGCCAAAAATAGCAGATCTACAAGCCCACAACGCCTCGCAGTGGGCTTGTAGATCGGCTATTCTTTGCAAAGAGGTATGGGTGTAGAGGGAAAAAAGAGCCGACCAAGTCAATAAAAAAATGTACCTGAGCACCTGCCCCTCAAAATGTCTGTGCACGCCACTGGTGATTCAGGAATCCCGAGCTGGTGTTGGAGTCCTGAGCACTGCATTACATTTTGCATTGTTTCTTTCTCTGCTTCTGCATGTTATCCAAGAAGAGGCACTTATACAGTGCATGGGAGAGAAGAGGTGCGCAACCTAAAAACAAACTAACAGTTGTTAAGCATGCGTTAACTGGCCTTACTGCATTTCAAGGGGACTGTTTGGCTTGCTCAGCTGCATGCCCTTCCTCATCATGCAGCCTCGGCGGATTGTTAAGCGAAAATGAAGTGGCGCTCTCGGAGAGAGATCGAGACCTTCACTTTATTATGAAGTGCAAAGGTATGAAAACACTTGAGACCCTCCGCATAACGGCGTGCATCACAAACACCGTGGGCGAGAGGGCAAGAGCGAGGCTAAAGCCGGATTTATACTTAGTTGTGCGCCGGGTGTTGCGCGCCGAAAATAGCAGATCTACGAGAAAAACAGATCTACAAGAAAATAGCTAGCGTCGCGATGCGTTGTGAACTTGTAGGTCTGCCGTTCTCGGTGCACGACACCACACGCAACGGAGTATATCAAAGCCCTTAAGAAAGGGTGAGAGCGAGCATGAGAGAGAGTGAGAGTGAAGCCGGATTGAAGAGCAAATGCATTATTCATTGCAGTAAAGCACACAGCCCATTGATTAAATGGAAATACAATTCTTATCTTTAGATCTCTGAAGACACAGACCCTATTCCTAACCATATGTCACTGTCTGATTGGATAATGCTCTGAGTGACAGACAGGGACAGTAAATGTCAGCTCCCCGTAAATGGTCATTGCTGTAATCGGAGAGCTGACTATATCATCCAGTATTGTCTACTCCTGCATGAAGACCGGCTGCAAGGAGGATGTGTAACCTCAGCAGTTTTTGGTGAACACGGAAATGCATTTTTTTCCCGTACTAAATCATACAGGCCGTGTATTGATGGACCTATGTCTTTCTCTGAAGTGTGTTTCAACTGTGCGTTGAAAACAGACGATCCAGTAATGTTGTGTTGCTTGTCATTTTGTGTGAGCACAGGAGTGGATATCTTTGTTTTATTTCACAAAACTATCCATTGAGCTGATTAACGTTTGCAGGTTACTGAAGGCAACGTAGACATTCCGATACTGGTAACCAAATCTCCTGTAACTAGGGATAGCAACTATAGTAGCTATTAGGAATTGGGGCACTTGCCACCCTCCCTTTGCATTGGTTGCACTTTTTTTTTTTAAAGAACACGTTTCTAATTTAGGAGTAATACAGTGTAAGGATTTGGCAGACACGAGAGCATATTGTGCACCCTATTACAACTGGACTAAGGGAAAACCTGTAGAGAAAGTTAGGTCAAGGACTTGTCGGTACAATGAAATAAGGGTTTTCCAAACAATGGGTTGGGACTTATTTTTGAGCTTACATTTGTTTTAAATTACTTTCAAAAATCTTTCAGGTCGGGTCGCGAGTTGTAGATCTGGTGTTTTCTGTCACGGTTTGAGTCAGGGCAGGATTGTAGGACCCAAATGCAGGAGAGACAGAGGCAGAACTGGTTGGTTTAACAGGTTTAATAACTCAAAAGGTAATAATACAGGCAAGGGACTGAACTGAACTCAGGATGTAACAGCACGCAACATAATACAATGAACAAGCAAGGACAGGTTGCAAACACAGGGATTAAATAGACAGGGAAATAATAAGACACAGGTGAACTCAACAGACAATCAACACTGGGATAGGCTGAGGGACTAAGAGGACACAGGAGGAGAACAAGACTAATCAACAGGGAGGGGAGACAAGACAGGTAACAGTAACTAGGCCTAACAGGAAACAAGACTACAAAATAAGGTACAAAACAAACGCAGGGCAACAACAACAGAGTAACAGAATAACCAGACTAGGTAAAGAACAGAACAAGGCCTAATAAGTCCAAGACCTTATAAGGGCAGGAAGGTCTAAATAATAAAGTCAGAGTCCGCGGCCCGAGGAGCGGACCGTGACAGGCCTAAAGAACAGGCCTAAAGTGTCCACGACCATATAAGGGCAATGAGGTCACTATTTCTTTAATAGCAGATCTACCATATCTCGCAACGTGTCACGAATCACGATGCGACACGTTGTTAGCTTATATAGCTGCTATTTTCTCTGGGTCTTAAGTGGTTAATTCATAATGTATTTATGCAATTTATGATCACGGGGAGGCACCGAATGTATCTTTTGGGTCTTGAGACCTGGGACCCTTATCTTGTGTGCCGCCTTACCCCTTACGCATAAACTTTTTAGGCATTTTTTTTTTACTATTTTGAAAAACATTTTTAAATAGTTCGATATAGTCGATCTACAAGCTCACAACCTGTCTATGTAGATCAGCTATTTGAACTATATAAGATTTTTTTTTAAATACTCAAAAGTTTAGGCATTAGGGGTAAGGCTTTGTGGAAACCCCTAGTCTAAGCTGTTTATTCAGACCAGGTTTGAACATGCAGGATTATATTTCTGACGTGAAGTGTTCCCTTCACGTCAATATTGACAGATGCAGTTAGATGTTTGGCTCCGGCGGGGTTTAGCTAGTCTTAGACGCACTAAAGCGAGAAGAAGAGCCATGGGGCGATGCTCAAGTGTCTGTCTTTTAACCCATTGAGACCGAGAACGCATCCGTGTCATTTTAAGATTTCTTTGGGCTATTAAAGAATAGCAGATATACAAGCTCATTGTATATCTGCAATGAGCTATATTGCAGATATAGAAGCTCAAGCTATATGAGCTTGTTTTCTTTTTATCGTGAAAATGTGTTCAAATCTTTGAATATATATATATATATATATATATATATATATATACACACACTTTTAACTCAAATCTTTGCTTCTGGGGGTCCCTGGAACAAAATATTTTCAGATGGGGGTCTGCGGACAAATAAATATAATTTTGGGGGTCCTTGACATGAAGAACCACTGATTTTTCCCAAAAAAAAATGTTAGGGTTTAGAGGACCTTTGTAGAAGCAAAGATTTGAGTTACAAAAGTTCGCTTTAAAAAATGTATATATATTCAAATTTTCACGATTTTTCAAAAATAGCAGATCTACAAGCTCATAGCACGGCACTCGGTGCCGCGCTATGAGCTTGTAGATCTGCTATTTTCGAATAGCCAAAGAAATCTAAAGTGACACAGATGCGTTCCCGGTTTAAAAGGGTTAATCGTACACTGGAACTCATAGAAACGCAGATGCATGCACACTCACATGCACAGAGATGCCTGTCTCTGTGTGTCTCTCTCTCTCTCTCCCTTTCACTCACTCACTCACTCTCGCACGCACACACACACCAGGGTCATTGAGGCGAATCCAACCTGCATCTAAGCCACAGTGGAACAAATTTAACCCCTTAGGGCCTATACAGTGGTGAAAATCCCTCCATCTTTCTTTCTCTACCTCCCGTTACATACATAGCCCGTGGGCCTCCACAAAAGGGGGCTTAACCCTTCCTCCACCAGACATAATTTATCCCTGCTACCAATTTCAGCTTTTCTTATGTTCACATACCTGAGGCAGCTGGTACAAAAAGCGATGGACTTCTTTTGATTCTTTCCTTGGGTATAGCCTCAGGCGGGAGGGGTGGAGGGGGGCAATTCTGTGCGTGGTAATGGCTTCTGTAAGTGGCATAAAAGGTGATGGTGACGGTGGTGAGAAATTGGCAGTGGGAGAGATGAGTGATGGACTCGGGATATACAGTATATCAAAGTGGACGGTTAGATGGTGGAGGCACACAAGTCTCCTGGTACCTACTCACTCACGCTCTCTGAATAAATGGGCCCGAAGCCATATAGGTGCATGCAGAGGAATGGAAGGGATGAAATGCTCCAAAGCTAGATGTGTGTTAAGTGCAGGGCGGCATTTGCTATAGTCTGGGAGCACAGAGGATGAATTATAACCAGTGCGTGTGCGTGTGCGTGTGTGTGTGTGTGTGTGTTGGGGGGTAGTTATAGTGGCCATGTTTCCTGCGGAGATAAGGTTTTATACTTATGCTCTAGCATTAGCAGTTGGCGGATGGTCAGCTCTGATTGCTTTCACATCCTTGCAGGTAGGCTACTGTATAGCCTACTGTAGTTCATCAGACGTTCTGACTAAATCCTTAGTACTGTACATTTGACATAGATAGAATGTCAGGACTGACGGTTTAGGACCCAAAAGCAGACTCATGACAATATCCAACTTCACAGGGGTTTAATAGCCAAAACAGTACTAGGTCAGACAGGAAAACACTAGGACATCACTACAAAATAAAGGTACAAGGAGCACAGGAAACAATACAACAAAATAACGTACCAGAAACACTTCAAAAACAAGACAGAAAAGCAGATCCTGACATAGAAAGGCAATCAGAAAGGTTATAACTTGCACACAAGACGACACATATCAAAACTATTTCCAGTGATGCCCTGCTTGCTCCCAATCAATACAAATATGCTTGTTTATACAATTTAAAACAAACCTTTCTGCTCTTCCTGCCACAGTGGCGAAGCCCTATCACACAGTAGCCTACTTAGGTGTGTGCCGGTGTTGTGCACCGACAATAGCCGATCTACAAGCAGATTGGCTATTTTCGGTGTGTGAGACGGCACGCAAACCAAGTCAAGCATAAAGGCCTGACTACTCAAAACTAGAGATAACAGCAGAAATATGAAGCGATAGTGAATTGTCCTCTTAACCCATTAAGAGCGGGAACGCATCTGCTAAATGACGATGTGTATGATGTAATCTGTGTCATTTTAGATTTATTTGGCTATTCAAAAATAGCAGATCTACAAGCTCATAGTGCGACACCGAGTGCCGCACTATATTTTTTTTAAATCTTGAATATTTGTGCAAATCTTTCAATATAGATATTATATATTTTTAGGTATTTTTCACTTTTTAATAATATTTTTTATAAAAAAAAAAATATATATATATATATATATATATATTTATTTATTTTTTAAATCGGCCTCAGGTCTTAATGGGTTAAAATAATAGGAACTATTCCTGTTCAACACCATACAGCTAAGAAATAATAGCCTACATAAAACAAAAAAGCTAATATATCATAGTGGGAGTTACCTTGGTGACTCTGTTAGCATGTTGAGTTATCAGGGGGAGGGATGCAAGCTCCATCAGAGAGGTGATCAACCATAAGGAAATGATCAGCGGCACCACCTGCTTCCTCCGCTCTCTCTCTCTCTGGAAATGAGTTAGCGCTGGTATTAGCCGAATGGCGGCGTTTACCACAGTCTCAGGGAATTATAGTTAGAATTAAGCAAATTGTGCTCAGCTTCCCTGTTTGTGAATGTGTCTGAATGAACCGATTTGTAGCTCTAAAAATTAGGTGAGCGAGTAAACATGGTAATTCTCACTCTTTGCTGCACAAAGAGGGTGTGGAAATAGGGGAGCAGGGGAGGGCGGTGTTTCAGGGTAGAGCGGTGAACTGTGTTATGAGGTAATAAAGCACCTTTAACACTATCTCACCGTCTCTGGGCCCTGGACCAAATTCCTATACAAAGGTCTTTGTTTTCCTTCATTCAACTGTGCTGGTGAGAGAGAGCGAGAGAAAGCTAGATAGAGAGGGTGTGTGTGTGTGTGTGTGTGTGTGTGTGTGTGTGTGTGTGTGTGTGTGTGTGTGTGTGCGCGAGCGGGTGCGTGTGCAAGAGAGAGAGAGAGAGAGAGAGAGAGAGAGAGAAGAGAGAGGATTAACAAATATTGTGGGGTGGGTATACTGATATGAGGGCTGTTTGAAAGTTACACTGGACTGAGCTCTCTGCCCTCAATACCACTCAGTTGAATAATTCATGTATGTTATTGCTATACTCCCAGGATGTCCAATAAGTATTTAGTTCCAACTTTCTCCCGGCCTCCTGATGCCATACACGTTTATCTGTCTTTCCGTCCATGTTTCTTCCTTTCTATCATAATACAATTTTGCAGTTCTGCCAAAACCTGAATTTTCTCCTCATTGCTTATTTAACGCATGATTTATCCGCACATCTCCCAGAAAAACACATTGGCCAGACAGGTAATACAGAATACATAATAGTTACACTTAATATTTTGATGTGATTATAATTGCCTGCGACTCTAATGCAGATGGCATGAACTAATTAGCGACAAACAAGGCACACAAAAATAAAACTCACATGCGTTCAGTTCTTTTTTTTCCAAGCCCACTCCTTCCGCCAGAAACCTCACAAATATGGAGTCTGACTATGTTGTTACACTGAATTAACCAGTGTATCAAATTGGATTAGCATCGCTGCCACTTCACACCCATTCTCCTCCCCTTCGTCTCCATCGCATGTCATTCCTCTCTTTCATCATGGAGCAGATGTTGAGGTCCACTTGACAGATAAACAGCCTCTCTCATCGTGGTTGTGAAGAGCCTAAATCAGGCCCTTAGCTGTCACTTTGAATGCTCATTATCACGCTTTTCTCCTGAATGTCACTATTAGAAACACAGTTGTCTTTCCCAGCAAGGCCATTCAAGTCGACAGCTTTGGTTGGCTCTAGTTTGCTAACTGGAGACTTTAGAAATCAAGTCAAGCACAGGATGATGTGCTGTAGAATTGACTGCTCATGTGGAGCCATTGTGTGGAATGGGCACAGACTTGTGTCTTAATATGAGCCAATATTAGATATTCAGCAACAGAATTCCCTTTTACAAGATTCATGGCATTTCAGGATTGATATATTTGAAATTCACCGAGGCTGAATTAATGAAGTGACTATTGGATTTCTATTTTTTTTTAAAGATAATACGATCTCATGCCGTGTTGCTCTATTACTGAGGAACAATGATAAGAACTTGCATTAAAATGGATTTATTTCTTTTGCAAAACTGTTCCAGCAAAAGAGAAATCGTAAAAATGGGAGTCATCATAGTCATCAGTCATCAGTTGATAGATGGTTTTGAGAATCTGACACCCATTGGAGGGCACAAATCCACTGCCGCATCGTGAAGAACCAGCCCATCCACCTTGCAAATCTCACACAGCTTGTACTGTACACACACACACACACACACACACACACACACACACACACACACACACACACACACACACACACACACACACACACACACACACACACACACACACACACACACACACACACACACACACACACACACACACACACACACACAATGACACATCATGAGACAGTGGAGCGGGAATCCACGGTTGCCTTCAAATTAAAGACCCGAAATGAAAAATGTTTTTCACACCTTTAGAGCATATTCGTGGTCATAATGAGGACATACCTAACAATAGATGCCAAAAAATTCGGGGGGAATACATTTTTGTGTATTTTTATGTCAGAAGTCCCTAAAAGTCTAATTTTAATTACTTCCTGTCAAACTCAAACACACTGCTTGATTACATCAGCATGCACCTTATGAATAATTATGACTCATGATTTTATTCACCCGTGTGATTCCAACAGCTCATGTTTCTCCACACGCACCTGATTTTCATTAGGGAGACACTCTGGGCTGCTACGTTCTTTATCTAACTCAAGATGACAGCCGGACGCGGACGGTACATTACTTGGAGTCGGTTTAAACTTAAACAATATGTGTCTGAAAACATTTGTGGTGAGAAATAGGCAATGCAGTAGCATAAACATGCCACAGAACACTCACTCTCTCTCTCTCTCTCTCTCTCTCTCTCTCTCTCTCTCTCTCTCTCTCTCTCTCTCTCTCTCTCTCTCTCTCTCTCTCTCTCTCTCTCTCTCTCTCTCTCTCTCTCTCTCTCTCTCTCTGCACGACAAGTCACATAGTTGACAAGTCACATAGTTGTGCTATAGAGCTGCGTGTGTAGATCAAATCGATCCCATAGTCTCCGTTCAAGAGGAAAACTTTCAAAATAAACAAAGCAAAAAAGCCATTTCATGACGTCTCTACAAAATTTGCGTTGTATAGCCGTTAAAGTGCCTGTAGCCAAATGCTCAAAATGGATATCTATGAATGTGTGTTCAGTTCAAATTTGTTTCACAGTATACATAGCAAAAGAGCCAACTAATAATTGAACATTCCTCATAATCCTCAACCTTTTCAGGCTGTGACCCCCCAAAATAATCATATTTGAACTGGGGACCCCCCCAACCTGATAAGCACTTGGAATGTAGAAGTGAGGCATTCAATGTTGTTTGACTCGGTTCCACAGATAAATATTATGATATTTAGCTTGTAGATTGGCTATTTTCAAAATCGTTACCTCTTTCTTATAGTATTTGACAATTTGGCCAATGTTTGACAATTTTTTATTGTATAGTTTGTTGATTACGTTTCATGCAGCAATAGTCTTTTGTTTGTTTATTTGTTTGTTTGTTTGTTTTGTTTGTTTTAAACACATGGTTCCATCAATATAATCCATCATCATTGTCATAACGGATCTATAGTAAAACAAATTAGAAACAATATTAGAGAGACAAATTACACTGCATTAAAGTCGATTTATTCCATATTGCAGTATACTGCATATTTGCGTTCCCCTGTAATGATTTGCTGTGGCAAATACATCACACAAGTATGCCTATTTTAATGAACTGCAATTGGTCTTATTAGTCGTTGTGAAGTATTATTTCACTGACAATGATGGATTATGTTGATGATAAAAAGTAAATCACTTGTGTATCCCTTAAGTGCAAAATATGCTTTTCCAGGACTTTTTTTTACAGAATCTCTGTTTTGTGAGGACCAGATAAGGGTATTGTGCTAGAGTCCACACACGCACGTGCATGAGCACACACACACACACACACACACACACACACACACACACACACACACACACACACACACACACACACACACACACACACACACACACACACACACACGCGCATACACACGGATGCACGCACACACATCTGCCTTTGATCTGTGTCCATGGAATTGTGACTACTGTCTGCCAAGCACAATTTGGAACTAATAGCTCAGCTAGATCGATGTGGCCAAGTGTTGGAGCAACTTATGCTGTGGGGATATAGTGTGTGGTTTTAGAATAGAGCTGGTCAGCTAATTTAGGGTGATAACAGGTCTTTTTGTCCACCAAGTGCAGCTCCTAACCACAAGTTTGAACTGCAGCTGCAGAACATGTGGTATACAATGCATTTCAAAGTCAGATCTTTTGGGGAAAGGAATGAAGCTATTTCTGTTGAGTGAAAATGCATGTTATAAACAGATGGGCAAGAAACTTCAATCATGATTAGCGCTGAGTAATCTATTTAAGTGATTGAAATTTAAACTACTCACTAACTTAATTTTCTTTCTCAGTCTATTTTTCGTAAGGGTAAATCTTCTCAATCATCTTGTCCAATTATACACTGATTGTTAGTGCCAGTTACACTTTCATAATTTGCTATTCTTTGATGTGAAATAACAACCTATAGCTATAATTGCAATGTGTTATCATGATTGTGTTAGTTGTAATATATATTTCTTTTCAATTGGATGGGTATGATTTAAATTAGACAACTGCAACCAGATTCTATCAGCAAAGTAGTTAGCGAGCATGAAATTGTTCAAGCCCCACTCACCTCATAGCCATTTATTTCACTTGCAACAAATACAAAATGTTAGCTCAGCCGCTAATATACAATTAGAATATAAAGACAAAAATATGTGAATTCATTCTTTTGATTTCTGCTAAATGGCAAGTGTAAGTAGGAAAATAGTGAGCCTGTCAGAAAAGTGATAGTGATAATAGGCTATAAGTGGGCATGGGCTTCAGACACAGGGGCTACTCAGATGAATGGCTAAAAAAGGCACGGGGCAGATTTAGGGACAGTACACAAGAGGAGGTCCTACACAGTTCACAAGGGACGTCACACTGAACAACAGCCCTTTGTGCATTGTACAATATTCAGCTTTGGGAATGGAGTATGAAGGCATTGTTAAAGAAAACTCATCAGCGACCCCAAACTGGCTTCAACCTTTAAAGACATAGATGTCTTCCTAATATAGGACAAATAGTGGTCAAATCAGTTCGCCTCCCTGAAACATCAGAATAAAGATTATTGAATCAAATCCCAGACGGAAATTATAGGTGCGCTACTGTAATTGCGCAAAGTGTAATAACTCCTCCAAAAGCCTCTTTTTCACAGTGTTTTTTTGAGGGGAAAGTGTTGCAAGGAGGGTCTGTCTCTGGTGGCCGTCCCTCTTTGCTACTCCTACAGGCCTATGAGCACTCATCGTGGACATAGAAGTGGAACTGTGGAATAACGTCCTTATAAGTGATATTTGTTGGTTAAAACAAAAAGTTTGTTGTTAAAAGGTTAAAGCGCTATATTCTAATAAATGCTACAGAGTGTTTTTTTCAGTCACAGGGGTCTCCCTGTCTCTCCGGCTCTTTAATAAACAGAAATGACTTATTTTTTTTTATGTTTACATAAAATAATATTGAACTGTCGTGTTGCATGAGTCGTTGGTTTATTTGCACAATCACGGTTAACTTTACAACATGCAAATGTACAAGTTAATTGCCTACATTGACTGTGTGTTTTAGATAATATGATGGCAACAGCTGACAAAAAAAAGGCAATTGCTGCTACGTTATCATCAATCACTTGTCAAGAGTGAATGAGCGCAGGTGCAGCATTGTCAACAAAGAAGCGTAATCATGAACATGATTGCTGGATACGGACACAAAAGTGGAGCTAAAAAACATAAAGACAGAAAAAAAGCGACAAGCAATGTCTAAACTGCCCAAATTAGATGCATATTTTGTTTGCCCCCATTCTCCACCTGCTGCAACTGATAGTGGTAAGTAGTACTTTACTTGTACAGTACTTGAATGGACTGCATGTGACCATTTTTTCAAAATCTATTGATAATTGACAGTACTGCTCATTAGAAGTACTCTCTGCTGTATGCAATGCCGAATTCTCATTATGCTTTGAGCTTGTGTGAGAAAAGCGATGTAAAGTCAAGATTTAGTGGCTTATTGTTTCGCTGAATAATGCAACAGTATAGCGCTTTAGTGGACTGTATTTCACAGCATCGTGGTTGGGGTGGGGGGGGGGGGCTTGATTATGTGCCCTATACTCTCGGCCCGACTTTGACTTGTTCCGGAACTGATCCAAAGTTAAAGATAATTTGTTTTAAGCAATTATTAGTATTATTATTATTTTGTTCACAGTGATTGCATCAAATTCCCAAACAATTATTGCTGAAAAATACCAACATCTCGACAGGCCAAAACCCGCTGCAGTGTGTCCATAACTTTAACCAAGATGTCTAACCCAAATGGATACAGGATCACGTATAGCAGAGGCTGAAAGAGAACATGGAACGGGCTCTGTAGAAACACATGCGTATCTGGGTTGTATAAGGCCAAATACCCTGGTTAGATCTGTGTCTGGGAGATCGATGAAACATGGGATTACAAATTGGAATCTATCTCTGAGATTTTATTTTATTTTCCATCGTTGGCTACGGCGCTTAAGGTCATCCAAGTGACGTCACTATATGAGTCAGTCATATACAGAGTCCTAATGTCAGTCATGGCCAAAGATGGAGTCTATGATGTCGGATTTAGACATTCTGTGACGTGGTCTGACTCACGGTGGTATCCATAACGACTAGGACTAGCGTCTAGTGGGTAACTATAGCGACCCACCCAACAATTGTATGACGTGAAAGCCTCCTTTACAATTGTCATTGGTCAGTTTAATAGCATATTGCTCCTGGACAGCACAGCACAGAGAGAGCAGAGAGAGAAGGGGGGGATACTTGCAGGCACTTTACTAACGCACTTATTATTATTTTTTACAGAACACACTAATAACTGTCACAAATGAATGCAAATAATGTCACGATTGACAAGATGACCGATATCCTTTTATTTGTAATGGTGGATATACTCTCGCAGTGAGTTTTGTGCCCATATCATTTACACCATTGAAGTCCTCCAGTGTTTCATACACAGTACAGCCATACTAGGTTTGGATCTATATTGTTTTGTCCCTGTGTTCTGCCCTCGCTGAGCGTATAACCACCTTTGCCGAGCTAGGCAGACAGCTAACATCAGATGAGTAAAAAGAAGGACCAGGAGGAGACTGATTTAAGTTTGAAGGCAAAGTCTTTTCTTTGGGTTTTGATTCTCTTTTTCTTTCCTTCTTTTAATTATCTTTTACTTGTAGAACTGCAAAGACATGAAATGCACATGGAATGAATTTGTTACAATGTGTTCTTAAAGTTTTCCACTGTAAATATTTTAACATTTTAACAATGCTTTTAAAGTAACTTATAAACATGAATTAAGCAGCTTAACATTTGTAATGGTAAGCATGTACATACTGTAAACCACATGAAAAGTATCTTAAACATAAAATTAAGATGTACAAGAAAGTTGTGAATTTGCATAGAAAGTAATGTATAAATCCGTTTTTAAGGAATACATTAATAACACTGAATTCCAATTGGCATGAACTGAAACTGTTCCAAAAATAATAACAAGCAATCACTCCCAAAATGTACAAATAAAACACATGAGTGACAAGAAAGATACAGCATTTCTGCATCTAAGCATTAACATTAGCTCAGAGCTCAATAGCTTAAAAGCTAACATGACATGTGGCAGCGGTGGCCTAGTGGTTAGAGGGGCGGCCTTGATACCGGAAGGTCCCTAGTTCGATTCCCCAATTCATCACATCAATCATGAATCACCGCTGAATAGCCCTTGAGCAAGGCTTCCATGCAGGGTCCGGCTGGAAACAAGCTTCGTGCTTAGTCCGACACCCTGGGTAAACAACAAACTTTGCTTTGCTTTACACAGGCTGCAGTGCAGCCTAATGGTGAAAGCTAACAGGCTAAAAACATGACGTTTTTGTCACAGAGAGAAAACACAGTTGAGCTCTAAAAAAGGTGTTGGCAATCATGCGTCATCATTAATGAGATACTAAAACACAAGAACAGTACTTACAGACATATATTTGACCAGACTTTTCAGCTAGAAATGAGAGCTGCACATAGCTTGTTGTGGCTCAAACAGGAAGTGAGTCAGAGGAAAAAATACTGGGGCAAGTATAAAATGACAACCATAGGGGGCGCTGTTTAGCAGAGCTCAAAGAGCTGAACACCCTGCATGTGACCCACCACTTACCCAAACGTCAAAAAGGGAGACATAAATTGCCTGATTAGATATTGGATCCTTAGGTTTCACCTTGCCTTCCCTGTCCTCCTGTATCCTCATCAGTGGCGTGCACAGACATTTTGAGGGGCAGGTGCTCAAGTAAATTATACTTTTTTTTACAACGCCTCGCAGCGTTGTGGGCTTGTAGATCTGCTATTTTTGGCTAAAGGGATGCTAGGTTTCGAGTGGTTATGGTAAAAAGAAAAATCATATCACATAAAGATTTGGCGGACTCCCTGTAGTAACTCTGAGGACCCCCTAGGGGTCCCGGAACCCCTGTTGAAGACCCCTGCTGTAAACTGGAAAAAAAAACATGTTTTTTTCCCTTTTTTTCAAAAGGGCACTTCTGGTCAAGAGGGCAAAGGGCAGGTGCTCTAGCACCACCTAGAGTCTATCTGTGCACGTCCCTGATCCTCATGATATCCCCCACTGGCAGTCTTCACCTGTATCTATACTCATGTATATGTACTCCCTCGCTCTCTATTCTTTCTGCAGTCCCTTTGATCCTCTCCTTTCCCCTCACCACCTAACGCATTAACCGCTAATAACTCAAAACGCGTTAGTCACCGTGGCATTGCAGAGATGGTGGGCTCGCCTCCCCCGCACCCACACACACCCCTCTAGGCATATAACGGGCTCTTATTGAGTCTGATCAAAAGTCAATTGAATCCCAGTCAAATGTTTGTATTTCCCCCTCGTCGGTTCGATTTAACTGCCGACACCATCACTCCTGCCTTTGCCTGCCTGCCCGCCTGCCTGAACCCCCTGCCACAGCTCACTGCCCTGCAATCTAGTTTCCAGATTTACTGTGTTATGGCTCTTAATGACAGAGAGGGTCCCAGCATCCCTGAGTGGTGTGCTCAATGCCAATGCTAGTCAAGGTTGTTCAGGAGTGGGGGGAAAAAATAGGATTATGTCAGGATCTATTTCTCTGTATTTTTGAGCGAGGAAGAAATCTTTGGGGGAAGGGCAAATATTGGCAGAGATATAGTATAGTTCTGCATTTTTTATTTCAATCAATCAATCAATCAAACTTTATTAAGGACACATGGTCCATAGCACATACTGTACAATAACAGAGGCATACAAAAACAACAGAGGTGGACATAGTCCACATTAAAATCACCAATTCATATACAGGCTTACACGCCAATGGTTCCACAGTTTAGAAACAAACCTGACCAAGCTCAATAAAGGGTTATTCAGGATTAAAATGATGCTGTTGGCAGAGTCAGACAGCCTACACATACATTTGTACATGAGGTTCCGCAGCACAGCGGAAGTATTAGTATTATTTATTTATTGTTTTCCGCATGTTTACAATTATTATGCAGGGATTACGTGTACTATAAGTACCCAGTAAAATCCTCAGTGTTCATTTATCCATTTGAGAGTGTTCAAATGTAACCAAAGGGACCTGTCGTTTGTACACACTCATGTTAAATTAACACCACGACATATGCTGTGTTCCCGTGTGTGAATATGCTGTTGTTTGCCGGGTGTTTGTGTTTGCGTGTGTGCGCATCAGCGCATTTTTCCTCCACACCTCCGTGAAAGAGAGAGTGCAGCTGAATCCCAATGCCATTTCTCAGGTGGAATGAGTCTGCCATGAGTTCTGAATGGTCCTCATCTGTTTCTTTTATGAGTGTTGAAGGCAGTGGTGGCACCCCCCTGGCCAGTCATATCACCTCTTTCTATTACACCCCTAGCTGGGAGAGAAGGAGTGGGGTTATGGCTGTTAGAGCCTGCTACTACCTGGCACTACCTGATTCTATGGCCTGTTGGAGTGTCTATTGCTATGGTGGAGGATACCCTGGGGAATAAAACACATGGACCCAGGTGTGTCTCACACACACACACGCACACACACGCGAGCGCATTCTCCGAAGCACACATATCATACACGTAAGCTGACCCACCTGGAATACTGTATGTAGGACATCACATAGTATTTTCTTGGCACGTTTTACCATATGGTACCCGTCTATGTTGTTTCTCATAGTGAGCTTCTTTCTCTTTCTCATCTGCTACATCTCTTTGTTCTGCTTATTTGGTTACCATACCGTGGTCTTTGTTCAGCTTTCCCTTTTATGATGTATCTCGTGCTGCACATTTGTCTCACCCTTTCTGGTTGTTTTAACCTTCTATCCCTTCTCCTTCTTCTCTACTGTACCTCTCATACAGCTGCCAACTCATTATTTTCTTTGAAAGGAAAGAAATCAAGAAAGGATCACAGCACTCTATCTTTTGGAGCGTATAGAGCATGTGTACACTTGAACTAAAAGACTATCCTGTACAATCAATGTTTAACAAGCTGTATAAAATGAGATGTCAACCGCGTTTGAAAAACATGACCTTAACCTACTTAGATGTAACTTAAAAGATCACGAACAGATATTATGGAATGCACTGTTTATCTTGAACCATTTACAGATCTTGTAATTAAATCAAAATGTAATGTTGTTGCCAAATGAGATGAATATAGTTTTGCAGTGAAGTATTGTTTTTTTTGTTTTTTTTACTTAAAATGTGTATCCCACGATTTTGTAACCCATTTTTTTCTCCCAGTGGCAATTGTCTAAGTAATCCTGGGCGCTACACTTCCTCTGCCAGCCTAGGGAGAGCCTACAGCCGAGCTCTTATCACCTAGGGAGGAGGTTCCCTGGTTAGATGTAGTGCGTGGAAGGAACAAGTTATTCCATCCAGTTCCTTTCCCCTCAATCAGGCGCCCCGGCTGGCCAGGGGGAAGCAGTATAGAGAACTGGATTACTGCATGTTTTTGTGAGGGTACCTACATGGGGAGAACATGCAAACTCCACACAGAGAGGCCACACAGTGAAGTCTTTTGATAAAGTCACAATACAATTATTTACGCACACGCACACGCACACACACACACACACACACACACACACACACACACACACACACACACACACACACACACACACACACACACACACACACACACACACACACACACACAGACAGACAGACAGACAGAAAAAAGGACACTGCACTAGACTGTTTCACAGTGCACCATTAGCATAGCCTCCCACCATGCCTACAGTAGCTCTCCAGGGGTCTAAAGATATAATCACCTCTGACGTTTCACCCACCGCCACGGGTCACACATCCCAGCCTCCTACTTTCACATTTGATTTGATCGCAGCCGCCAAATAGCTGCTAGCACATGCACCTCCCATCGGGAGCACCTCCCCAGGATCGCGGGGGACCTTCCAATCGTTCCCTCTTTCAAAGCCACCGACTTTTCTTTTTTGTACTTTTCACATTATAAATACATAGAGATGGTAATTATGAGCCGTTGGGGTGTGTGGGTCAAAGCAATTACACCGTTAACATGTCACCCTGGCTGCCTACACAGAGTTAGCCTCTGCCAATAGCCGGTTGGCACCTCTGTGCTAATGAGTACGTAATTAGAGGCTGGTGTGAAGCCACTGCATTCACAACCTACTGCCCACACTCACACAAATATACTATCTTTACCTTTGTGCGTGTTTCTCATCCCTCCAAATCTCTCTCTCTCTCTCTCTCTCCTCTCTCTCTCTCTCTCTCTCTCTCTCTCTCTCTCTCTCTCTCTCTCTCTCTCTCTCTCTTCTCTCTCTCTCTCTCTCTCTCTCTCTCTCTCTCTATCTCCTGTATTGTCTCTCTCTCTGTTCCTTCATGTTATATTTGGTGGGCGAGTCATATGTCACAGCAGCTCTATAGAGTGTGGCTCGTGGGTGAAGTCTTTAATGAACCCGGTGGCAGGGAGAGGAGGTGTGCTGCTTGCAGTCGGGTTTAAATTGAATGTAATAGTCACGTGTTATTTGGGGTCCAATTGGTTCCATTTGTCACTCTAAGTTATAAATGGGCTAGGGACTCGGATCCATTTGTAAACAATCAGATTAAATAGAGTATTGAAGTCCTGGCGTTCTTCTCCTTCTTCTTCTTCTTTTTCTTCTTCTTCTTTTTCTTCTTCTGCATTTTATGGTTACCAAGCATACAGTAATAACTAAATAAAAGCCTGCCTACATGATGATACAGAGCCACCTCTCTGATGGAATGCCTGGCCTTTTGTTTTTATTCTTAAATTAAGTGAACTGATAAAAAAAAACAGTCTATGTGACTGTTGAATGGGCACATGTCTTAATAACCCAGAGGGCATGGCTTTGACATTAGACTTTGGTAAGAATGACAATTATACTGTGTAGCCATGTGAGAAGATTGTCCCCACTTTGCACATTAAAACGTTTTCGGAGCAGCAGCTGCCTGTGCGGACTTCCTTTTAATTCATTATGTTCATTATGTTCATGTTTAGTCCTGCACCAGCGACCAAGGTGGATGAGCATAACAATTATCTTAGAATAATATTGTCCCCTCTCTCGACAATTTACCTTGAGGTGCCCTGAATCATCAGGGTACGGCGTCGAACTCGTCAATTTCCCATGTTGCCTTACAGATTGTGGGCAGTGTATGTTTTGGTGTGTAGTTCATTTGACTTACGCTGGAGCGGTTTGCTCACCGAAATAAACCTACAAGCGAAATGCCTGCCAAGTGGGGTCAACGACGAGCTTCCTTCCTATTGGTTGATGCCCTTTTAAAGCTCACCAACGTTGAACTCGCATTGAACACAACACACACACACATTGAACACAATGCATCAACGTGCCACAACGGAAAGTTCCACTCTTTCTCTCCCATAGAACGGAAGGAAGCGGGACCCCGGTGCATCTGAAGCGTATTATGTGACTGTGCCCTAACACTTAACCCCTGGCCCCTTAGTCCCTAGAAGCTTACACCCAAACAGACCAAAGTGGTTTGAATTGACCGACAGGTGTTTCTTGTTTGGGTCCAAAGTGTTGGACAGAAAGATGGACGGACTGACAGCCATCCTGAGTGTTTTTCAGAAAACGCTTAGGATTTAGAACATTGGTGTAGAACAGTGGGGGGGTCCCACCTATTTTCAGATGGGGGTCTATGGCCAAATACATACCATTTTGGGGGGCCTTTGCACAAGTTTCAGAACTACTGATTTAGAAGCCATCTGTAGAATCGGCCTTCATTTTAAAGGAGTAGTTCACCCCCCCCAAAAAAATCATGAAGATTTGAATTCATGGAGATGTTTATGCATTCCTGAGCCAATCATTTGATGACCGGCGGAAAGATGCTAATGTCTCCGGTAGGAGACTCAAAGAGTCTCCATACCGGAGGACTCCGCCGGTCATCCAATCATTGGCTTAGGAATGCGATAAAAACAAAATAATCTCCACGAATTCAAGGCTTCGTGGGGTGAGTAATTGATCGAAAATAAGTATTTTTTTGGGTGAACTACTCCTTTAATGGGTTAAGGAGTGTGATTATGTGTCTTGGCTGCACCAGTTGTCAGTTATGTGTTGTACCACCAACACATGACACCAGTAAAAGCACACTGACTTAATCTGTTTGTTCCCACAAACACTGTCATCATACAAAATATGAACTCTGGTCTTAACTGGAAACTTAAGAGTCACCTGATGATCTCCCCACAGGGGATTGTTAAACTCACCATTGTGGCCCTGCATGGTTGTGGCCCTCACACATGGCTCCTGTCAGAAGGAGTAGAGATGGTAAAGTAAATGAATAAAACGCAGCTGTACTGCGTCTGAATAGATAATGGTATGTGTCACATTCCCCACCCGTCACATTACTTTTGGATCACACTCGACCTCAGTTATTCTGACTATATAAATATGTAATGATACAGTGTACAAATTCAACGTAGTGGCTGTCACTGACAGTCCCACAGGCACTGGGAATCGACTGAATGCTGAGACACAACAGAAGGGGGGGAAATGTACAAATATCATCAAAATGTCTTGTACTCAGTGTTCTCCCAGTGGCAGTGCATCCAAAGCCCAGATATGCCATTCTGTGTGCAGGCTACTGCACAATGAAACTGTATATCATAGCATACTGACTTGGATTCACCACCCGAGGACTTGTTATCAAACCTTGTAAGAGTGAAATGATGCATATAAAATGCTGAAATATACGATCAAATTGCCTGTTTCTGAATATGTGCCCAGTGGTGAAGCGAGCAAGGGTTATTGGCAGAGTGTTTTCAATTATGTAGCTAGGGTCTAAGATATATCTAGAACAACCAAGGGGATCCAAATCAATTAAGCTAACGACTTGTGCACCTCTGACAAATCCAATCAAAACCTCTGGCACTCCATATCAGCTCACTGGGGTGAAATGGTATTGCTGAGGTCTAGTGAAGTCGAACCACTGGGGAGATTGATCAGAGCAGCTAGTTGTACATTTACAAAAAGAAATGCTCATTATTAATGTTACAGTGTTTTTCCCCCTCCATTCTATATCTAGTGACTGAAAGAATACCCCATCCCCATTTCACATTACATGGGAGTAATTATAGATCTACCTGTCACTGTCAATCTTTCTTTCTTTCTCTCTCTCTCTCTTTCTTTCTTTCTCTTTCTTTTTTTTTACCCCTATATCAATCAATCATAATTGATTTAATAACCGTCACTGTTGAAATGTTTGAATGTGAATTTGAGGCTCATCTAGTAGTGGCATGAATGTTCTCTGTCCTAAAGGGGGTAGGTTAGCCTGGCATCTCTAATTTGGGCATGTCATTGTAGAATAAATTGTAAAAAGAAATCGAAATGTTTCAACATCTGTAAAAAAATAAAAATAAAACAATTTTTTAGTGATGCTATGCAACACTTTGTGAGCTCGTAGATTGGCAATGTTTGAATACCTGATACCTAAAATAGAGCTTACCGGTAAGTGGTTAATGCGGCCTGGGTGACTGGATTCAAACAGACGCTGATTGGAACTGCAAGTTAAGCCCCCATGAATCACTATTTAGGAGCAAGCATGGGTCGAGAGGTACTTAATGTCAACCTTCCTGCCCTGTGCCATCTACTGAGGTGACTAATCACCACATGCACATGCTCTGGAATTAAACCCCATACGCACATGCATGCATCATGGGCAATCACTCGAAACGAGTATGATTGTCCTCCTGTCAGTAGGTCTGGTCATCTGTGGGTCTTCTTCAGGTGGCTGTAGGTGGCTGTAGGCCGATCCTAGATCCACAGTCTCTATTGCAGTGGGGGCATTATGTAAGTGGTTGTCATGGTGGTGGTTTGTGGAGCTGTTTTGGTGGTAGATCTCTTCTTTCTCTGTTGCATCTTTGCTTCTGTGGTCCTTTTTCTAGGTGTCTGGTGCCTTCATGGACCATCCTGCTCCACATATCTCTCTGGAGGGCAGCCTCCTCTCAGTTCCTGAGGCTGAAGCGATACTTTCTCAGGTGTGTTTTGATGTCTCTTTTTCTGCCCCCCTTGAGTGTGCTGTCCTTCCTTCAGCTAGCCATACAGCATTTGTCTTGGAAGGTGGTAGCTAGGCATGCCTATGACATGACCTGTCCACCGTAGCTGGTGCCGAGTGATTGTGGACGTGGTGATGCCGGGGATGTTGGCTTCATTCAGAACACTGATGTTGGTTCGCCTATCTTCCCAACAGATCCTGAGGATCTTGCGGAGACTTCGCTGGTGGTACTGCTCCAGGGCCTTCAGGTGTCTGCTGTAGGTGGTCCAGCTATCAGCCCCATAGAGCAGAGTGGACTACAGCCTGGTAGACAAGGAGTTTGATGTTGGTCTGGATGTCCCGATTCTCAAACACTCTCCTCCTCAACCTATACAAAAGCTGCACTGGCACACCCTATGCGGTGGTGAATCTCAGCGTCAGCGACAGCTCTTGTGGAAAGAAGACAGCCAAGGCAGGCGAATCGATCCACATTTCCCAGGACGTTGTTTTCCACATAAATTGTGGGGGGTTGGGAGGGTGTGTCAGGAGCTGGTTGGTGCAGGATCTGAGTTTTCTTGATGTTTATATCATGTCCCAGGCGTCTGTAAGCTCCGGCAAAGGCATCGAAGATGTTCTGGAGGTCCGCTTCAGAATGAGCTAATGTGAGCACTTTGCCTTTTGCCCTAAACCTGTTCATGTTGAAGAGCCCGCTTGGTCCTGTATATGAGCTGTATATAACAACATACACCCAAAAATGCACTGATTTGCGGGTGTATATAATATACACTAATATATACAAACTTAATCTGAGAGACACACTTCAACGCACGTGCGCGTGCACACACACAATCCATCTGAAACGGACACACCCACATGAATTCCATGGAAACAGTGAGTGACAGTAGACACAAATGTCAGCAGTGACTTTATCCCTTCTTGTCTCCTCTTGCCGCTGTGTGCCCTGCCATGGCTTAATGTGTGTGTGTGTGTGTGTGTGTGTGTGTGTGTGTGTGTGTGTGTGTGTGTGTGTGTGTGTGTGTGTGCGTGTGAGTGTGTGTGTGTGTGTGTGTGTGTGTGTGTGTCTATGTGAGTGTATTATGTACCCTTTGCAGAATGTTTGAGATTATGCATGAGTGTGCGACTGTGCGTTCATACATATGCATGTGACCGCGTCTATCACTCTGTCTTTACCTCTATGCCTGTCTCTGGGTTTCAACCCTCCGGATTCACTGGGCGTATTAACATTAGCTTCTTGGTGGGAATAAGAGGGTTGGGGCGCAAGCGGGTCTTAAGGCAGAAACCAAACAAGACGGGTGGAATAAATGAAGGGGGGATGAAAGAGGTCAGACGTCATCGGAGCAGGGAGTGTGAACATTGTCATGTGGAGACCATATGAGGATGAGTTGCTTGTTCCAGCAAGAGAAAATACAGAAAGACAGGGCTGGGAGCAGAACAAGAAGAGATTGAGATGTCTAGTGGGTTGACTGCTGCTTGAAGAGGTACTGTAGTGGAAACGTAGCCTGTTCTTATGCCTTAATACTCCACATGCTGAGGACAAACCTTTTGCATGCCATGTTGACATTGAAGGTTATGAATGCAGACATTACAGCGTACTCTATGCACCATGTGTTGACCCAAACCTTAACCTCATGGATTAAAGTTCTCCGTCATTTGTATTCCATCTCTAGGCCATACAAATGGCCATCAAAGCCACTTTGTGGACTAGTGGCCAATACAGTTGACCTCATTCGTCAAAACGCATCCGTCAGACTGGCTAGTCCACTGATCTAAACACCATGATCTCCAGCCTTCCAAATACTTTACGACTTCTATCGTAGTAGATTTATAGATTAGACTGGCTGGCGGAGTGACACCACGCCTCCCCGGCCCGCTGAATCAACTGGCAGACAGAAGTTACCAGATTGGACAAATAGGCTTACTGTACAAATGGCTTTTTATCAACTTATTTTCAAACAAGCCTTTATTTTATGTGGATTAATGCGCGCTAGTTTGTCATTCTGACTAAATTGAATGCAGCACACATTGAACTCTGTCTCCGAAAAATGAAAACACAGCAAATCTATAACACACCAAAGTTAGAAATAAAAAATGGATAACTACAGGCCAGGTAATGAATCAAATGATGTGTTGATAGAGAGTGCATATTATGGAAGTTCATAGCGCAACTCAAATTATTTACCATCGTTCAACCCTGGTTTTAAGATTAGCCAATGTAATGTAACGTCATGTCATGTCAATGTAATGTCAATGAAACAAAACTAGCATACAAGATACATTAGGTCACAGCACCTTGCATCCGAATTGCTTGTGAGTTGGTACTGTAGGGCAGCTATTTCCGTGACACTTTAGAAGCATCAAGGTCTAACATCAAGCTTAATTTATATTGCATCGTGGGTCGGTGTCGCTTGACAAACAAATTAAGATCTACAAGCTAACAACACGGTGCGAAGTGATGCGTCGTTAGTTTGTAGATTTGTCTGGGCAAGGATAGGCTAGCTAGCAGAGGCTTTATACCACTTTATACCGCTTGCAACAGTGTTGCAAGCGGAGTCCTGCCTAGCTGTTTTTTTATTTTTTTTTATTTCCAGCAGGGTCTGTAATAAATGTACAACATTTGTTTTGGACTTTACATAAAGGCACTTAGTGCTGATGGGCTGTCATGGGTTACTGCAGGGACAGTTGAATATAATAATACACTGCTTAATAGGCTGCTTGTGATCATTTTGCCATATCCATATCAATAGTTATAAGATTACCGTGGTAACGGGTTCAGTAGCACACAGTACTGTACATGGTAAATCTAGGCTTATGAAATAATATTATGGGCTGTTGTTCTCACTCACAGTGGGGGATGATTCTTGTCTCCTGTGTGTATTGATGTATCCAAAGCGCTGTGCAGCAAACATTCAAAAACCTTACAGTGCATCTATCACCAGAGTGAGGACAGATCAACATCACCATCCTCATCCCTATACTGCTGGCGGGGATAAAAACAAGAGAACAGGGAGCACAACACTGTATCTTGAAGATAGGTCAAACTAGGTGATACATGTACTAGAGAGAAGAGTAGCTCAAATAAAAAGACTGAGGGGATGGAGCAAAATCAGAGGAGCAAAATCAATAAAGTGGTTTAACTGGATTGTATGGTGGAAGCCAAAAGGCTTGACAACTGGGCTTGTGACCTAAAGTTTTCTGGTTAAAGTCTGAGTGTCCGACGTGAATGATACAATTGTACTTCTTTCTCTGAACAACTACCATTGAATAAACATTCTGTAAATGATTCAAGGGGGCAATATAGCATAACTGCTGAAAACGTCTAGAGGTGAGGGCTGGCATGTGAGAGAGACATTTATCGAGAGATGCAGAGGAAATGAGGGCCATGACAGCGTGTCAAAGGCAGCCACAGTGTCACATGGATTTACATAAGAAACAGATGAGAGAAACCAAAAGTCCGCTTTTAGAAAAGGCAGCTCAGCAAAAGCTGCCATGGGCATGACATGACGTGAGAGCTGTTGTGAGTGAGCTGAGACCAGTTGTGTGGCATATTTAACAACTGCAAACCATTTTCCAAAGCATTCCATGGTTTCTTTGATTCTTGAGGAAGCCATTGCATTTAATTTATTTCAGTACAGTATGAAAGTTAACTTCGATAGCTCTGGTCCATAGCGTTAGAAGGAGTTCTCCTTAACGCTAGTCGAGAGGCTGCACTACCGGGGGTATGCGGGCAATGGTCGAAAAGTCACATAGCGTTAACTGAGAGCTCCTTCTAACTCTATGGACCAGAGCTAACTGGCAGAGATTAGGGTGCTTCCTCCTCGGCTTGGCCGGGTTCTCGGTCACTGCATTAGTGACTCCTACAGGTTTGGTTGGGGCGCCTGTTAAGCAGGGAGATGAATTGTGACGGTAACATGTTCCTTTGCATGCATTATAAAACTCGGCATAAAAAGCAGCTGGCGATTGAATCGAAGGAGACACACACAAGTTTGTCACCTCCCCAGACAAACAGTAACAGTTGGCAGCAACAGGTGTGAAGCCTTGAAATAAAAAAAATAAACAAAAGTTTTTTTTTTTTTTTTTAAGTGGACTGGGTTATTGTCAGATACTTCCTAAAAAGTAGACACTCTGCAAATGCAGGTTAATGGTAGATACTCCCTAAGCAGGCCTCACGTGGGCTCTTTAAAATCCTCCTGTTGCCCCGCCCTCTTCCTCCAGGATCAGCTCGGTGTCCTAAGAGAGAGAAGGAGATAAAGGTGAGCAGGTTTAGAGCGGAAAAGAGGGAATTGTCCTATGCCAAAGAGGTAAAGAGAGTGGAGAGAAGTAATGGTGATAAGGAAGTAGCTGAAGTACAGCAGGAAATTGAGGGGAAAAGCAATCTAAATGATAAAAACAACTATATGGGCAACAGTTCTTGGCGTTCATTGCAATGGTCAGCAATTATGCGGTTGATATACAAACAAAGTCGGAACGAGTGAAGATGGTGCTGGAAGCGGCTAGGAGATTCCTGGATATAGTGGATGTCACTGGAGAAGACTTGAATACTCTCTAAGGGAAGAATTCACACCACCTCAGGCCTCAGGGTCTGGGGTGTAGGAATGGACAGAGTATAGAACGGGATCGCTTTAGGGTGGACATTGTGTTAACACTCAAGAGTCTCCTGAATCCCGTGGAAAACCAGCCAAGGACGGTGAAAGCATATATAGCTGGAGTACATCACCTCTACAGGCCTACAAATGAAGGAAAAAAATCACAAGATGAGGTCTACTCCCAACCTGTGGGAGGCAGCAATGTGCCGCAAGGCATCTAGTCTGCCAGAAATCACAAGAAGAAGAAGAAGAAGCTCTCTTCCCTCACACCTGCTGTAAACAGACAGAGAGGTCTCCATTACAAAGTAAGTTTGATAGTAAATGAGTGAAATAAACAACTTGAAATGTAAAATTCCAAGTTTTTTTGTTAGAGTTGTCAGTGTTGTCAGGGAGTGCTGAGTCACAAATGCATTGGACTGTGTGTTTATTTGGGTGAGTTAACAATGTGTGTGTGTGTGTGTGTGTGTGTGTGTGTGTGTGTGTGTGTGTGTGTGTGTGTGTGTGTGTGTGTGTGTGTGTGTGTGTGTGTGTGTGTGCGTGTTGGTGTGTGCGTGCGTGCGTGCGTGCGTGCGTGCGTGCGTGCGTGCGTGCGTGTTGTGTGAGTGTGAGAGAGAGACACTAAGAGATTAAGGTGCTGAAGGTGCTGTGTGCGTGGGTTCTATATTTTACAACCTTCATAAATAAATACACTTGTTTTGTTGGGGTGTCACAGCATTAAATATCCTATGAAACCTCAAACGTAAATGTTTACCAATGATTGTTTATTACAAGTGATATTGGAGCACGTGTTTCATTTCAACCTGAATAGAACATCTATAGATATCTATTTAATCTCTCAATTTATTTCAAGGCAGAGTTCTAAGTGTAGCTCTTTTATAATGTGTGCATGTTTACAAATGCCACCAGATGGTGAGGACAAAATAAATCAATATGTGTAGGAAAGATAAACGTGTTGCCATTTATTTGCTTGATGAATTCAAAGCAAGAATGACCTTTTCAAGGTCTGCAAATTATGACAAAAAGAAGGATTTCATTTTAGCAATGTTTCTGAGTTGGAAGAAGCATGATTTTACGGGTCAAATATAAAACATATTTCATGAGAAATATAACATCCCCCTGCATAATGTAGAGTTAATTGAGCGTCAGTATATCATTTGTTTTAGAAGCAATTGAAAATACTATAGTAAAAATTACAAATTTGTAGTTGAATATCTGTCAACTATCCAAAATAAAACAACATTTGCTGTGGCCCCATTGACTGTCTGGCAATGAATCATGTACTTGGCTTTGGAATACTGTGTATGTTGTGACAGGATACAGTATACGTATAGGCTGTGTATGTTGTCGTGACAGGAGGATACACCATATAATGTACTAGGCTGTGTATGTTGTGTTGTGGCTACCGTTGAAGGAAGGCATGCTGGAAGCAAGATCTGGAGTCAGCTGGTCCCACATGTTGTCACTGCTACATCTGGGACGCAGGAGACGCCATCAAAGCAGAAGACCTGCCACACCGGCATTAGACCCTGCTGAACCAACTCTGAAGAAGCTGGGCCTAGCACACAGCACAGCATGTGAGTGTGGGGAGCTTGAGCAGACTGCCGACCACATAATCACCATCTGTTTCCCTCTCCCTGTATTGACCACCATCAGCGGCCGGTCTCTTTGATGTGGAACCTGAGCTGAGGGCGTGGCTGCACGAGCTGGACATCTGATGATGATGCACGGAAGAAGAAGAAAGTACAAGAACCAAAGGTGATGATCACAGACGGCAACAGTGAGGAGTTTGACATCCTGGCAGGGGGTGTTGCAGGGGGACATCCCTTGCTTGCATGGAGTGCTCTGAATGGCACGGCCAGTGTGTGGAATATCAAGCTCAGCTTCTTCTTCTCAGTCCTGTAGAGTCCGTTCTCCCATACAGCTGTGAATTATGGACCCTGAAACCTGCTCGACCGAAGTCCCTGGCAACTGTGCAACACGACACCAGAATGCTATGTGCAGTGCAGTGCTAAATATCAATCAGAACGAACATGTTACCAACAAGTATCTGTATGGGGGACAAAAAAACATCTTGACTGACCCTACCCATCCACATCATGGACTGTTCACCCTGCTGCCCCCTGGAAAAGGCAAGGGTACCGCAGCATGGGGAGCAGAACGGCCAGATTCTGCAAGAGTTTTTTTCCCAAAGTCATCAGACTTGGAAAAAAGTACCCTACCCTGAAAAAAGTGAAATGTGCCGTACAAATGCAATATCCCCTAACCTTATATGCTGCTGAAGACTCCTGTGTGCAATATTTTTCTGTCTCATCATGAACTGACAGTTCTTTTAATTAGTGGTGTCTCTTTTTAGTATTGTAGTTTTAGCATTCTTTTAACTAGGAGTAGTTTTTAGATCACATTGCCAGTGGAACGAAATTTTGTTCATTTATGCATTTCATGTATATATTGAATGACAATAAGAAGTATCTATCTATCTACCAGGGGTGAGTGAG